>NC_083435.1:21894047-22081547 GCF_020745735.1 Hemiscyllium ocellatum | reverse complement strand
TCCACCAATCCTGACTGCTCCCTGCGGTGACGGGTTCCTCACCAATTCCTCCTCCCTCCCCAGTTCATCCTGTGTGGGTGGGGCCCTTCCTTTCAGATGGAAGTGTCAGGGGCCAGTTAGTTCCCCCTCCCCAGCCCAGAACAGCGAACGTTTTTCCCCAAATCCGGCTCAGGAGATGCACGAGAACTCGATTCCCTGAATCTAAGAGCAGCTTAAAGAGGGCACTCACTGCGAATTGGAAAATTGCTCCCAGCTCGGAAACCTCTCTTGGTCAAACCCCGAGTGAGGGTTTCGAGACAGCATTTGGCTCCCTGCGGTCCATGGGAATGCCAACCGCCGGGATAGTTAATGACGGGCGCCGGCTGCCGGAATTCCACTCGGGAGCTTTCAGTCGGACCGTGAGGGAGTGCCCAAGTCCCACAGTGTCACAGCAGGCCGTTGCCTTGTCAAACCCTCGCCGTTCATCGTGGCTCGCGTTCCCCTGTGGACGGTCTCCCACCAAACTGCAAAGTTGTGGTCCGCGTCGTTGCTGAGTAAATGTCCTCCCGGCACCGGGTCTGTCCGGGATCGTTCGGTCAGACCGTACCTCGGCGCTGTTTGATTTCTCCAGCCCGAGGCGAGTTCACGGCGCGTTCTCTGCCAACCTCGGGTGGGTGTTTTACGCCGGCTGAGGCATCCGCTGACCCCGCAGCTCGTACTCAGCGTCTGACTTGTTACTGTCCCGTGTAACACCTTTTCTGCACTGAGAAGCCTGGGATTATATTCATTGGAATTCAGAAGAGTGAGGTTGGGGGGGATCTTATAGAAACATGTAACACGTCTGGGACGGCACTGGAGCTCAGTGGTTGGCACTGCTGCCTCACGGCACCAGGGACCTGCGTTCAATTCCCGACTGTGTGGAGTTTGCACGTTCTCCCTGTGTCTGCCTGGGTTTCCTCCGGGTGCACCGGTTTCCTCCCACAGTCCAAAGATGGGCAGGTCAGGGTGGATTGCCCGTAGTGTTCAGGAATGTGTAGGTCAGGTAAATTGGCCATGCTAAATTGCCCCATAGTGTTAGACGCATTAGTCAGGGGTAAACATGGGGTAGGGGAGTGGGTCTGGGTGGGTTACTCTTCGGAGGGTCGGTGTGGACTCGTTGGGCCGAATGGGAATTCGGGAATCTGAACTAATCCAAAATTATGAAGGGAATAGATAAAATAGAAGTCGAGAGGATGGAGGGTGAGACTAGAACGCAAGGGCATAGCCTCAACCTTAGAGGGAACAGATTTAGGACTGAATTGGGAATCTGTGGAATTCCGTGCCCAGGGAATGTTCAGTAAATATTTTTAAAGCGCAGATAGATTTTCTTTTGAACAGTAAAGGAATTAAGGGTTAGGGTGAGAGGGCGGGTTCAGTAGATCTCAGTCCACGAAGCGATTGGCCATGATGGTTATTGAGGAATGGGACAGGTTGGAAGGGCCAGACAGCGCCTCCTGCTGCTGGCTACCTGCGGACAGTGAAAGGTTTTGTCTTGAGTGTGCATTACAGACAGATCGTCCCATACAGTGTGTGTCAGGGGTGAGAGAACAGAGCGGAGGGATACAGTATCAGGGCTGCAGAGAAGATGCGCAGAGATCTACATGGGACCTGAAATTTGTGAGGTCCCTTCAGGATCTGATAACAGCGAGGCAGAGGCTGGTCTTGAACCTGCTGGCCCGTGGGTTTAAATGTTTGTATCTTCTGCCTGACGGGGTGGGGTGGGAGGGGTCTTTGATGATGCTGGCTGCCTCCCTGGGGCGGGGAGAAGTGTCGATGGAGTCAGGGGGTGGAAGGCTGGCTAAATGTCCCCATTGTGTCCAGGGATGTGCAGGTGAGGGTGGGCTGGTTATGCTAAATCATCCTGGAGTGTCCGGACATGTGCACGTTAGCTATTGGGCGGGGTGGGGGGGGGGGGGGGTGAGTCTGGGTGGGATGCTGTTCAGAGGGTCAGTGTGGACTTGTTGGGCCGAATGGTCTGTTTCCACACTGCAGGGATTCTATTCAGATCCCTTTGATTTCTCTCTCTCTCTCTTCTCCCCCCCCCCCCCCCACAGAAACGGGATTTTCCACACGGGATCCCAGAATGCGGCACGGATGCTCTCCGATTCTCCCTGTGTTCCTACAAGTCTCAGGGTAAGCAGCATTGAGAGCAGGAACACTGGAGTGCTTTCTGTATCTCACATGGGTGAACCTCGCGCTCGCGTTCTCCCCCTGGCGCTCGCTCTCTTCCCCTGGCGCTCGCTCTCTTCCCCTGGCGCTCGCTCTCTTCCCCTGGCGCTCGCTCTCTTCCCCTGGCGCTCGCGTTCTCCCCCGGCGCTCGCGTTCTCCCCCTGGCGCTCGCTCTCTTCCCCCTGGCGCTCGCGTTCTCCCCCTGGCGCTCGCGTTCTCCCCCCGGCGCTCGCGTTCTCCCCCTGGCGCTCGCTCTCCCTCCCCCTGGCGCTCGCTCTCTCCCCCTGGCGCTCGCTCTCTCCCCCTGGCGCTCACTCTCTTCCCCCCCCTGGCGCTCGCTCTCTCCCCCTGGCGCTCGCGTTCTCCCCTGGCGCTCGCGTTCTCCCCCCGGCGCTCGCTCTCCCTCCCCCCGGCGCTCGCTCTCCCCTCCCCCCCCCCGGCGCTCGCTCTCCCTCCCCCCCGGCGCTCACTCTCCCTCCCCCCGGCGCTCGCTCTCTTCCCCCCCGCACTCGCTCTCCCTCCCTGGCGCGCGCGCTCCTCTTTCTCGTGCTCTCTCTCTGGTGCACTCATCTGAACGCTTTCGAGTGCAGGAGGAGCTTGGGAATATCGAGTGTAGTTTTGATCTCCTCTGAGGAAGGATAGTCTTTCTCCTGAGGGATTGTAATGAAGTTTTCCCAGGCTGATTCCAGGGACGCTGGGACTGAGGTACGAGGAGAGATTGACGAGGTTAGGATTGTTTTCGCTGGAGTTCAGATGGGTTGTGGGGAAAGGGGGGTGTGTGGGTGGAGATTTATAAAATTCTAACAGGACTGGACAGGGTAGATGCAGGGAGGATGTTCCTGCTGGTGAGTGCGTCCAGAACCAGGGCTCACGTTCTGAGGATTCGGGTGGATCGTTTAGGACAGAGTCATAGAGATGTACAGCATGGAAACAGACCCTTCGATCCAACCCGTCCATGCCGACCAGATATTGACCGAGATGAGGAGACAGTTCCTCACCCAGAGAGCAGTGGGCCTGTGGGGTTCATTCCCACAGGAAGGAGTCGATGCATTCAAGAGGCAGCTAGGTATAGCACTCGGGTGGGGTGGGGGGGGGGGGGGGGGGGGGGGGGGGGTGAATGGGAGCAAAGGTTACGGGGAGAAAGCAGGATTAGGTTATTGAGTTGGATGGTCAGCCATGACTCAGATGAATGGGCGGAGCAGGCTCGAAGGGCCGAACAGCCTCCTCCTGCTCCTGTCTTCAATGTTTCGTGCTCTTGATCTCATCCAAGCCTTTCCTCCCCCTCCCGCTCTTTCCTTCCCTCCCCTCTCTCTCTCTGTCTCTTTCTCTCTGTCTCCCTCTCTGTATTTGTGTCTTTCTCTCTGTCTCTGTGTCTCTCTCTGTCTGTCTGTCTCTCTGTGTCTGTCTGTCTCTCTCTGTCTCACTCTCTCTCTGTCTCTCTCTCTGTGTGTGTGTCTCTCTCTCTTTCTTTCTCTCTCTCTCTCTCTTTCTGTCTCTCTGTCTCTGTCTCTGTCTCTGTCTCTCTGTCTCTGTCTCTCTCTCTCTCTCTCTCTCTCTCTCTCTCTCTGTGTCTGTCTCTCTCTCTCTGTCTCTCTCTCTCTGTCTCTCTCTCTCTGTCTCTCTCTCTCTGTCTGTCTCTCTCTCTCTGTCTCTCTCTCTCTGTCTCTCTCTCTCTGTCTCTCTCTTCCTGTCTCGCTCTCTCTCTCTCTGTCTCGCTCTCTCTGTCTATCTCTCTCTGTCTCTCCCCCCCCCCCAATCTCCCTCTGTTTGCTCCCCCTGCCTCTGCCTCTCCCACCAGGAGAGGACATCAATGTGGATGTGTCAGCGTTTGTGAGCGCGCGTCGGTTTTGCAACAAGATCTGGAACGCGGTGAAGTTCACGTTGTCTGCCCTGCCCGCGGGTTTCGAACCACTGCCAGTGGAGACGGTGAGTGGGGCGCCATGGTGGGGGCGCTGTTTCAGGGTGGGCTCCCTTCCTAAAGGGTCCCCCGGGATTGGGGGGGTGTAGCTCTGCTATTGGGTGGCGTAAAGTCCCTGGCCCTGGAATGGGAGTCTCCAGCATTGGGAAAGGGGTTGGAATTGGGAGTGAGGGGGGGGCAAGGTGCCCTGGGGAGTGGGTGACGGTGCCCTTTTTATTTATCTTGAACATGAAGGGATATTGGCTTAAGGGGAGAGGGGTTGGATTTACCAAGGATCTGGGGGAGGGTCAACATTTTCCCCAGAGGGTGGAGTGTGAGTATGGAATGGTTGTGCCTGAGGAAGTGGTGGATGCTGGGACACTTACAATATTTCAAACACATTGGGACCATGACCGGGAAAAGTTGGGAGGGACATGGGCTGGGAGCAGGCAGGCGGGACTAGTTGAGTTTGGGGTTATGGTCAGCGTGGACTGGTTGGGCCGAATGGTCTGTTTGCGTGCTGTACCACTCCCAGTTCGAATCTTCATTCTCAAATCTTTCCGTCAAACGGAGTTGAGAAAGTCCCCGAGGTGACGGGGTGGGGTTGGAGACGCCGGGCTGCCGACTGCTGTCCAAGTGTTTACTGCCCACTCACTGGGGAAGGCCAATAGCCTGGGCTAGGCAGGCTGCCGGGCCTGTTCTGTCTGGGACAGGGTGGAGGCAATGGACGGGGGGGGGGGGGCCAGGGATGGGGGAGTGGCTGGGGGCCTCTGTGGGTCTCCATTCACTGACACCTGGGAAAAGGTGACCGGGGTTTAATATCTGACCCGGGGTTTTGTCGCTGACCGGGGTTTTGTCGCTGACCGGGGTTTTGTCGCTGACCGGGGTTTTGTCGCTGACCGGGGTTTGGTCTCTGACCGGGGATTTGTCTCTGACCGGGGTTTGGTCTCTGACCGGGGATTTGTCTCTGACCGGGGTTTTGTCTCTGACCGGCCAGGTGAGACCGGATGCTGCCATTGACCGGTGGATCCTGAGCCGCCTCCTCAACGCGGTTTCTGCCTGTGACCGTGGATTCCAGGAATACAACCTACAGGCAGTAACCTCCACCATCCACCGCTACTGGCTGCATGAACTGTGTGACGTTTACCTGGTGAGTGAGAAACAGTCACCAACGCCCGGTCAGCTCTGAGATACTGGCATGTCCTCACAGGCGGCTACCCGCTCGACTCGCAGCTCTCACACCCCCCCCCCCCCCCTCACTCACCGCCCTGTCCCCCTCCCTCACTCACCGCCCTGTCCCTCCCCCTCACTCACCGCCCTGTCCCCCTCCCTCACTCACCGCCCTGTCCCCCTCCCTCACTCACCGCCCTGTCCCCCCCCTCACTCACCGCCCTGTCCCCCTGCCTCACTGACCGCCCTGTCCCTCTCCCTCACTCACCGCTCTGTCCCTCTCCCTCACTCACCGCCCTGTCCCTCCCCCTCACTGACTGCCCTGTCCCTCTCCCTCACTCACCGCCCTGTCCACCTCCCTCACTCACCGCCCTGTCCCCCTCCCTCACTCACCGCCCTGTCCCGCTCCCTCACTCACCGCCCTGTCCCCCTTCCTCACTCACCGCCCTGTCCCCCTCCCTCACTCACCGCCCTGTCCCCCTCCCTCACTCACCGCCCTGTCCCCCTTCCTCACTCACCGCCCTGTCCCCCTCCCTCACTCACCGCCCTGTCCCCCTCCCTCACTCACCGCCCTGTCCCGCTCCCTCACTGACCGCCCTGTCCCGCTCCCTCACTGACCGCCCTGTCCCGCTCCCTTACTGACCGCCCTGTCCCGCTCCCTTACTGACCGCCCTGTCCCGCTCCCTTACTGACCGCCCTGTCCCGCTCCCTTACTGACCGCCCTGTCCCCCTCCCTCACTGACTGCCCTGTCCCCCTCCCTCACTGACTGCCCTGTCCCGCTCCCTCACTGACCGCCCTGTCCCGCTCCCTCACTGACCGCCTTGTCCCCCTCCTGCCCTGTCCCCCTCCCTCACTGACCGCCTTGTCCCCCTCCCTCACTGACCGCCCTGTGCCCCTCCCTCACTGACCGCCCTGTGCCCCTCCCTCACTGACCGCCCTGTGCCCCTCCCTCACTGACCGCCCTGTGCCCCTCCCTCACTGACTGCCCTGTCCCCCTCCCTCACTGACCGCCCTGTCCCGCTCCCTCACTGACCGCCCTGTCCCGCTCCCTCACTGACCGCCCTGTCCCGCTCCCTCACTGACCGCCCTGTCCCGCTCCCTCACTGACCGCCTTGTCCCGCTCCCTCACTGACCGCCCTGTCCCGCTCCCTCACTGACCGCCCTGTCCCGCTCCCTCACTGACCGCCCTGTCCCGCTCCCTCACTGACCGCCTTGTCCCCCTCCTGCCCTGTCCCCCTCCCTCACTGACCGCCCTGTGCCCCTCCCTCACTGACCGCCCTGTGCCCCTCCCTCACTGACCGCCCTGTGCCCCTCCCTCACTGACCGCCCTGTGCCCCTCCCTCACTGACCGCCCTGTCCCACTCCCTCACTGACCGCACTGTCCCACTCCCTCACTGACCCCCCTATCTCTCTCTCCCCCTCACTGACCCATTCACTCTCTCTCTCTCTCTCCCCCCCTCACTGACCCGTTCACACTCTCTCTCTCCCCCCCCTCACTGACCCCTCTCTCTCTCCCCCTCACTGAACCCCCCCTCTCTCTCTCTCTCTCTCTCCCTCCCTGACCACCGTGTCTCTCTCTCCCCCGCTCACTGACCCCTCTCTCTCTCTCTCTCCCCCCTCACTGACCCATTCACTCTCTCTCTCTCTCCCCCTCACTGACCCATTCACACTCTCTCTCTCCCCCCCCTCACTGACCCGTTCACACTCTCTCTCTCTCTCTCCCCTCACTGACCCCTCTCTCTTCTCTCTCTCTCTTTCTCTCCCTCCCTCCCTCCCTGACCACCGTGTCTCTCTCTCTCTCTCTCTCTCTCTCTCCCCCTCACTGACCCCTCTCTCTCTCTCTCCCCCTCACTGACCCCTCTCTCTCTCTCAGGAGTGTGTGAAGCCCGTGTTGCAGTGCGGGGAGCCCACTCACCGGGAGACGGTCCGGCAGATCCTGTACGTGTGTGTGGAGCAGGCCCTGCTGCTGATCTCCCCGTTGATGCCGTACCTGAGCGAGGAGCTGTGGCAGAGATTACCGCACCGTCACCGGGCCCGGCAGCCCAGCGTCTGCGTCAGCCGCTACCCAACCCCCAGCCAGCTGGTACGGCACGGGCTCACCGGGGGGAGTGGGGTCGGGAGAGGGAATTGGAGGGGTGGGGTGTGGGGGTCAGCCTCTGGGCGTGGTCAGTGGGGTGGGGGGGTTCGGGGGTTTCCTGTGGCTAAAGGAAACCGCTGGTTATTCCATACACGGCTGTTGGAGGTGGAGGGTGCGTGCTGGGGGAGTGGGGTGTAGGGGGGAGATGCAAGGGGGTGGTTGCTGGGGGGTGTGGAAGGGGGAGGTGATGGGTGTAGGAGGGGAGAGGGTGGGGGCCTGGGGGGGTGTAGGAGGGGAGAGGGTGGGGGCCTGGGGGGGTGTAGGAGGGGAGAGGGTGGGGGGCAGGAGGGGTGTAGGAGGGGAGAGGGTGGGGGCATGGGGAGGGTGTAGGAGGGGAGAGGGTGGGGGGCCGGGGGGGGGTGTAGGAGGGGAGAGGGTGGGGGGCCGGGGGAGGGTGTAGGAGGGGAGAGGGTGGGGGGCCGGCGGAGGGTGTAGAAGGGGAGAGGGTGGGGGGCCGGGGGGAGGGGTGTAGGAGGGGAGAGGGTGGGGGCCTGAGGGGGTGGGGGGAGGCAGTGCCAATAGAGGGATGGTGTGGGTGGGGTCGGAGGGAGATGGGGAGGGGGTAGGTGGGGGTCGTGGGATGGGCAGAGTGTGCGTCCCGAGGTGCGAGGGGGGGGCGTTGCTGACGGCGTAGTGGTGATGGTGAATATCACCCTGGGAGGGAGGGTGGGGTTGCTGCCTGTGGGGATGATGGGTGGGGGGGGGGGTCCCGAGCGCTCCTGGGTGCCTGGCTCTCCTCGCTGTTTGTCCATCTTTTCCAGCCGGAATGGCGGGATCCCGGAGCGGAGTCGGACTTTGTGCTCGCTCAGGAGGTGGTGCGAGCGGTGAGGGCGCTGCGTGCAGAGTACCACCTGACCACAGCGCGCCCGCAACGTGAGTCCCCCCCCCCCCCCCACCCTCGCCCCCCCCCTTCCCCCTCCCCCACCCACACCCCCGGGGACAAACGGGCACTGGCGAGGGGGCAGGGGTATCAGGGGACCAGGCCATGGGGGGTGGGGTAGACCATCGGTGAGGTGCTGCTGCTGCTGGTGCCACCCTGCTCCCTACCCCCAGAGGCATTGTGGCAGGGGGGGGGGGGTGGTGATGAGAAGCTGCTTGCTCAGGGTTAGGTGGGGGGGGGTGGCACTCCTGAGCTATCATACGGCGAACACTCAGAGGTGGGGAGGGGGTGGGGGTGGGAATCGGTGTGGTGGGGTGGGACCACCTCAGGGCGACGGGTATCTGGGGGAGGGGCGTGCTAGGGGGAGAGGGGTTTGGGCTCACGCTCTCTGTTGCAGTTGGATACAGTGTGGAGAATAGGCCATTTGGCCCATCGTGCTGGTCACTGTCCAACGCCCTGGTGTTCCCTCCCCGTCTCCCCCCCCCCGCCTCCCCCCTCTCCCCTCCCCGCCTCCCCCCTCCCCCCCCCCCCCCACCTCCCCACTCCATTGCCCAGCCCGGGCGAGGGGATGTCTGAATACTACCCCGACCCTGGCAGGGTGCGGAGGGAGGGGGGAGGTTTTCTCGCGGTGGGGTGGGGGGGAGTGTGGAGGGGGGGGGGGGTTTCCCCACTCCTCCTGCCTGTGACATCTCTGTGCCCTGGGGTGGTTCTCTGTTCCCCCCACCCCCAGCTCGCCCATCTTCACTAGGTGGAGCAGCTCCCACTGACTGTGTGTGTGTCTGTCTCTCTCTTCCCCCCCGTCCCGTCTGCAGTGTACGTCTCCTGTGAGGCCGGCGTGCGGGCCCGGCTGGCTCCCTTCCTGGGCCCCCTCCGGACGCTGTCCCGCTCGGGTCCGGTGCAGCTGCTGATCCCCCGAGAGGCCGTCCCAGCCGGCTGTGCGGTCTCTGTGGTTAGCCAGCACTGCCAGGTCCACCTGCTGCTGAAGGTAGGGGCCCCCCCCACCCAAGGGCCAGCGAGGGGCCCTCCCTGGGGTACTGACCCGCTGGCGCACGGCCAACAGGCAATCTCGTCCCACTGCCCTGCACGTCCAAGGGCCAGAGGGAGAAGCGTGTAGACCCACAACAGAGAGATGGTACCAACATGGGCCTGTTCTCTCTGGAAGTTAGAGGGTTGGGAATCTCTAAGACGTCAATCAGGAGATTTAGGGTCGATAGAGATAAACTGTTTATGCGGGTCAGGGACCCGTGTAAACAAGGGGCGTGGTCTGGGGATTAGGGCCGTTCTGTTCAGGAGAGATGTTAGGAAGCACTTGGAGTCATCATACAGAGTGGGAACAGGCCCTTCGGCCCAACATCCAGGCCCATTCCCCTACCCTATTACTCTACATTTACCCCTGACGAATCCACCCTAACCTACACATCCCTGAACACTATGAGACAATTTAGCACGGCCAATCCACCCTAACCTGTACATCCCTGGGCACTATGGGACAATTTAGCACGGACAATCCACCCTAACCTGCACATCCCTGGGCACTATGGGACAATTTAGCATGGCCAATCCACCCTAACCTGCACACCCCTGAACACTATGGGACAATTTAGCATGGCCAATCCACCCTAACCTACACATCCCTGGACACTATGGGACAATTTAGCATGGCCAATCCACCCTAACCTGCACATCCCTGGGCACTATGGGACAATTTAGCATGGCCAATCCACCCTAACCTGCACATCCCTACACACTGAGGCAATTTCCCATGGCCAATTCTCCTAACCTGCACATCTTTGTGACTGTGGGAGGAAACCGGAGCACCCGGAGGAAACCCACGCAGACACGGGGAGAATGTGCAAACTCCACACAGACAGTCGCCCGAGGCTGGGATCGAACCCGGCACCGTGAGGCAGCGGTGCTAACCACTGTGCCGCCATAGAGCCATACAGCACGGAAACAGACCCTTCGGTCCAACCCGTCCACGCCGACCAGATATCCAAGACTAATCGAGGTTGCCAGCACCTGGCCCATGTCTCAGCTACACCCAAAGGCCGGGGGACGGTCTGGGGAACCCTCTCCCACAAACGGCAGTGGATGCTGGGCCAGTTTTTCACCTCAGATCTGAGAGAGAGAGATACCTCCGTGTTTAAGCGAAGGCCTAAAGGGGTGGGGGCCAAAGGCAGGTACGGAGCGTGAGGCCACAGGGTCCGCCATGATCTCTCACTGAATGGCGGAGCAGGCTCTTGAGGGGCTGAGTGGCCTCCTGCTGTTCTTGTGTTTCTCCCTCCCCTCAGGTAATTGCCCAATCTATTATAAAAGCCTACGGTAGAATCACTGTCCATTCGGCCCAACAAGTCCATACCGACCCCTCTGAAGAGTGACCCACCCAGACCCATTACCCTATTTCTCTACATTTACCCCTCACTAATGCACCCGACCCACACATCCCTGAGCATTATGGGTAATTTAGCATGGCCCATCCACCCTGGACGGTGGGAGGAAACTGGAGCACCCGGAGGAAACCCACGCAGACACGGGCAAACTCCACGCAGACAGTTGCCAGAGGACGGAATCGAACCGGGGTCCCTGGCACCGTGAGACAGCGGCGCTAACCACTGAGCCACTGCCTGTAGCAAGGGGGGAGCATCCCCAGCCTGACCTCTGTGATCCCGGGGATGTGCGAAATTACCCCACAGGCTGGGTGGGTGGGTGAGTGGGCTAGCCGCGAGGAAATGCAGGGCGGCATGCTCTTCGGTGGGTCAGCATGCACCCGATGGGCCGAATGGCTTGCTCCTGCCCCGCAGCGACTCGACGAAATGCGTCAGGGTGACTCGCTCCGAACGCTGCACTTGCCCAGCCCCCGCTAGGTCTTTGGGTTCCGAAGTTAATTTTCAGACCCTTTCCGCTGCCCCGAAAGTTCCCTCTCCCCCCCCGCTCTTCCGTTCCGGAGAAAACAGCTGCAGCCCGTTTGGTTTTTCCCGGCCTTTGCGGCTCGTCGGGACTTTCCCACCCGGACACTGGTGGGAATGTGGAATGCACAGTCCTGGAGAGTGGAGAGGGGGAAATTCGAGGTGGGAAACCACTCAACTTCTGGGCAAGAAAGCAGTTGGATGAGCCACAGTGTAACAGTCAAGGCTACCAGCCTGTGTAGGTGGTAGTGTACGGTTTGCCCCCAGAGACTCGATGCTCTCTGACTGTATGAGCAACCCGCTGGAAAACCATTTCTGGACCTTCTTTTTAAGACTGAGAGACCAGAAGTGACTGTGGCGCTCGCGAGTGCCTTATTCCTTCCCAAGTTTTAACGTGACGTCTCTGCTGTTGTCTGTGAGCCCTCTCCAGACGATCCCTGGCGCACTGTCTGTTTGTCAACACCTCATGACCGTGCAGCGCTGCCCTTCAGTGCTCTGCAAGTCTACTCCCCTCGCTCCCACTTCGACACCCACTCTCCGCGTGCGCCTCTGTTTGATGAGATCAAAGCACCTACCCCACGGTCGGTGCTATTAAAATTCACAGCCCGACGTTTTCAGGCTGAGAGGGAGCGCTATGGCACCTCTGGAAGTGGTTCACCCTCTGCCAGTGCACGTTCGTTCCCGTAACCACGAAACAAACCCGACAGAAAATGCCCTTCAGCAAATCAGGCAGATCCTGTGGAAGGAGAGGTAGAGGCTGGTTGGGAAGTGGGGTGGGTGGGGGTGGCATAAGGCAGTGAGCTGGTGCAGAGGGGCAAAACCCCCACAAACACATTCTTCACTCTATCTCTCTCTCTCTCACTCTCGCTCGCTCTCTCTATCCCTCTTTCTCTCTCTCGCTCGCGCGCACTCTCTCTCTCCCTCAATCTCTCTCTCTCCCCCTCAATCTCTCTCTCTCCCTCAATCTCTCTCTCCCTCAATCTCACTCTATCTCTTTCTCTGTCTATCTCTCTCCCCCCCCCAATCTCTCTCTCCCCCCCAATCTCTCTCTCCCCCCCCAATCTCTCTCTCCCCCCCAATCTCTCTCTCTCCCCCCCAATCTCTCTCTCTCCCCCCCAATCTCTCTCTCTCCCCCCCAATCTCTCTCTCTCCCCCCCAATCTCTCTCTCTCCCCCCCCAATCTCTCTCTCTCCCCCCCAATCTCTCTCTCTCCCCCCCAATCTCTCTCTCTCCCCCCCAATCTCTCTCTCTCCCCCCCAATCTCTCTCTCTCCCCCCCAATCTCTCTCTCTCCCCCCCAATCTCTCTCTCTCTCCCCCCCAATCTCTCTCTCCCCCCCCAATCTCTCTCTCCCCCCCAATCTCTCTCTCCCCCCCAATCTCTCCCCCCCCAATCTCTCTCCCCCCCAATCTCTCTCCCCCCCAATCTCTCTCCCCCCCAATCTCTCTCCCCCCCCCAATCTCTCTCCCCCCCAATCTCTCTCCCCCCCAATCTCTCTCCCCCCCAATCTCTCTCCCCCCCAATCCCTCTCCCCCCCCAATCTCTCTCTCCCCCAATCCCTCTCTCCCCCAATCCCTCTCTCTCTCTCTCTCTCTCTCTCTCTCTCTCTCCCCCCCCCCCCCCCAGTCTCGCGCTCTTTCTCTATTTCTCACTCTCATTCTCTTTTTCTCTCTCGCTCGGTCTCTTTCCCCCCTCTTTCTCCCCCTCTCTCTTTCTCCCCCTCAATTTTTCTCTCTCTCTCTCTCCCCCTTAATCTCTCTCTCCAGCTCTCTCTGATTCTCGCTCTCCCTCTCCCCCCCCCCCCCCCCCCCTCTCTCTCCCTCCCAATCTCTCTCCCTCCCTCCCAATCTCTCTCTCTCGAGCGCGCGCGGTCTCTCTTGCTTTCTCTCTCTCTCTCTCTCTCTCTCTCTCTCTCATTCTCTCTCTCTCTGATTCCCGGGCAGGGCCTTATCGATCCCGGGAAGGAGCTGGCGAAGCTGTTGGCCAGACAGAGACAGATCGGGGAGCAGCTGTCTGCCGCCATCACCAGAACGCAGATCCCTGGCTATGAAGAGAAGGTTCCGGAGAGGATCCGAGAGGGTCACACCCAGAAGGTGGGTGCCCTTGGCTGGAGCAGGGCAGGCAGTGGGCGACTGGGGCAGGGCAGGGCAGGGCAACAGTGCCCTGGGCAGCTGGGATCAGGCAGTCTGTCTGCAGCACTTCCACGTGTAGCCTGGTGTGACATTGGGAGCAACCTGATCTGGCAGATGGTGGCCAGTGTTTGCCCAGGGTAGCCAGGGTTGGCCGTGTCAGATGGCCAATGGCGAGGTGGGGAAAGCAGGACACAGGGAGGTGTTTATTCTCCTGGTTGGTTTGGTCCCGGGATGTGGGCTTCGCTGGCTGGACCAGCCTTCATCGCCCATCGCTAATCGCCCTTGTAAAGGTAGAGGAAGAGCTGCCATCTTGAACCACTGCGGTCTCGCGGCGCTGTGTGGGACGAGGTCTCGGGATGTGGTCCCGGTGACAAACTGGAGGGGTGGTGATCTGGATCCAAGTCCGGGGTGGCACGGTGGCTCAGTGGTTAGCGCCGCTGCCTCACGGTGCCAGGGACCTGGGCTCAATTCCAGCCTGAGGACAGCTGTCTGGGTGGAGTTTGCACATTCTCCCCGTGTCTGCGTATGGGATCTTCCCCCACAGTCCAGGGGGGCCCAGGCACGGTGGGTTAGCCTTGGGAAATGCAGCATTACAGGGATAGGGTAGGGAGGGTGGGACACTCTTCAGAAGGACTCAGTGGGCCGAGTGGCCGGTTTTCCACACTGTAAGGCTCCTGTGTAGTCAGGGTGATGTGTGAGAGATGTGGAGGGGATCTTCAGGATCATGGTGTCCCCATCTATCTGCTGCTGTCAGAGAGTCATCGAGTACAGCATGGGAACAGACCCTTCGGTCCATCCCATCCAGGCTGACCAGATATCCCAACCCAATCTAGTCCCACCTGCCAGCACCCGGCCCATATCCCTCCAAACCCTTCCTATTCATATACCCATCCAAATGCCTCTTAAGTGTTGTAATTGTACCAGCCTCCACCACTTCCTCTGGCAGCTCATTCCATACACGCACCACCCTCTGTGTGAAAATGTTGCCCCTTAGATCTCTTTTATATCTTTCCCCTCTCACCCTAAACCTATGCCCTCTAGTTCTGGACTCCCCATCCCCAGGGAAAAGACTTTGCCTATTTACCCTATCCATGCCTCTCATGATTTTATAAACCTCTATAAGGTCACCCCTCAGCCCCCGACGGTCCAGGGAAAACAGCCCCAGCCTGTTCAGCCTCTCCCTGTAGCTCAAACCCTGGCAACATCCTTGTAAATCTTTTTTGAACCCTTTCAAGTTTCACAAGGTCCTTCCGAGAGGTGGTTGTCCTTCGAGGGCCTAGAGGTCAGGGCGTTGGAAGGTGGCTGTCTCCAGGGGTTGGTTTTGCGCGCGCAGGAGGCGTGACTGATCCTCGTTTTTAATGGTTTGGTTTTCGAACCCTCCCGAACGGCAGGTCCGCTGTCTGAGGGCTGAGCTGGAGCGAGTGCTGCAGGCCGTCGACAATCTCCAGAGTCTTCGGAAAACCCATGGTGACGTAGCGTGAGGGGGCGCGTAACCCGGGAATGCATCATCGGACAGGCCGAAGCCTCCACTCGCCCAGCCCTGCCTGCTGGGCCCCATCCTCTCTCTCTCTCTAACACCGGCCCTGGGGAGGTGGGATGGGGAAAGGGAGCAACTGTGAAGCCAGGCCGTGGTCTGCAACTGCCCCCCCCCCAGACTGGGGCTGAGCCGTCAGCAGGATTTGGCGCCCAGGCCCTGGGAAGGCCGAAGGTCTCGGGACTGGAACAGCCCCCGCTGTGAATAAAAGATTTTCAGACATGGTTCCTGCAGCGAGGAGGTGTGACTCTCTCTCTTACTCACCCGCTCGGTTGCGGGGGTTAGCACCGTCCAGGCGTTCCCGCAGGAGAAAACGCTACGAGGTTTACGGGGGAAACTACTCCCAGTTGCACCCAAGGTGGAGGGCGGAGAGAGACAGACTGTGTCCGCTGTCCCACCCAGTCCTAGAGGGAGGAGGGGAAAGGACAGTGTCTGACCCACTGTCCCACCCAGTCCCAGAGGGAGGGGGAGGGGAAAGGACAGTGTCTGACCCACTGTCCCACCCAGTCCCAGAGGGAGGGGGGGAAAGGACAGTGTCTGACCCACTGTCCCACCCAGTCCCAGAGGGAGGGGGAGGGGAAAGGACAGTGTCTGACCCACTGTCCCACCCAGTCCCAGAGGGAGGTGGGGGGGGAAAGGACAGTGTCTGACCCACTGTCCCGCCCAGTCCCAGAGGGAGGGGGAGGGGAAAGGACAGTGTCTGACCCACTGTCCCGCCCAGTCCCAGAGGGAGGGGGAGGGGAAAGGACAGTGTCTGACCCACTGTCCCACCCAGTCCCAGAGGGGGGGGGAAGCGATGGAACAGTAAAGGGCTGGAAGTGTGTTCAGATTGCACGTATCTGTACCCCACCCAGGACCCTTTGATGCGGACTGTTGTATGTGATCTCCCTGAAGCGAGTTGCAGCCTGTGGGAGCCTGTGTCCCTTTGTGCACTCTGCCCTGGGATCTACGCCGTCGATAACCTATCAGTCCCACTTCCTTTCCGGACTCTGCACGGCTCCTCCGAGTCTGAACCTTTATCTCTCTCTCTCTCTCCGGTGCCTGTGGACTGTCAGCCGCCTCATGCTGACTCATGGGGAAGTCTCTCGGCACGCTGTGACTGTGTACCAGAGCTTGTACAGTGAGGTAGTTTACAGGGAAGGAGGCCAGGAGCTAGCGATGGAGGTTGGCAAACAGCCTGGCTTCAGTGTCCGTGCAGCAGCGGAAGCTCCGATTATGCTGGGTAATACTGTCAGAGCGTTCGATCGAGTGTGTAGGAAGGCCCTTCTGTTGAGGGCCCCCTAACCCAGGGCAGAGGTTACATAAAAGGTGGGGGCGATGATTCCGGAATTTTCTTTTCCACTCGAGTGGGTGCAGCTGGAACTTTGAAAATGTGGTAGAGGCAAAATCCCATCAAGTGTTTAACGGGTTTAAGTACCAAGGCCCTCAGGGCAGTGGATGAAGAGGTGGATGTGGCCATGTGCTGGATAGATACACTGAGCTGCATAGCCACTTTCCACACCTATCCCATTTATATGTTGACATGATTCTGTTAAAGCAGCAATTGTTACCTTAAAGCCCACATACACAGGACCCCTCGCCCTGTTCCCTTTCATCCCAGTGTAGGACCACCTTCAGCCTCAAGAGGTGGCACAGTGGGTTAGCACCTCTGCTTCACGGCGCCAGGGACCCGGTTCGATCCCAGCCTCAGGCGACTGTCTGTGTGGAGTTTGAATTGAGTTGAGTTTATTGTCCCGTGTACCGAGACGCAGTGAAAAGCTCTGTCCTGCGAGCAATACAGGCAGATGACAGAGTTAAGTCGCGTAGATAGTAAATAATAGGGAAACAGCGACAAAAACAAAACGCAGGGACAGGCGAATGCTAATAATTTGTGAGTCCATTCAGTATTTGAACAACATTCTCCCCTGCGTTCCTTCCAGATGCTCCAGTTTCCTTCCACAGGTGTACAGGTTAGGTGGATTGGCCGTGCTAAATTGTCCATTGTGCAACTTTAATGCCTTGGGGCACGCAGGGTTCACAGAGTGGGATGCTTTTCTGCGGGTCAGTGTAAATTTCTGGGCCAAATGGCCTGCCTCCATGCTGTAGGGATTCCAAATGCCCCCTTCCTGAGGCCTCCAGCATCGTAGATACAGCTGTTCGACTGGTCAGATTCACTCCACGTCTGGAATGCTGCGTGCTGTTCTGGTCTCCTTCCTATCGGAATGATGTTGCAAAACTTGAAAGGGTTCAGAAAAGATTAACAAGAATATTGCCAGGATTGGAGGGTTTGAGCTACAGGGAGAGGTTGAACAGGCTGGGGCTGTTTTCCCTGGAGTTTCGGAGGGCATGGGTTTAAGATGGGAGGGGCAAGATAAAAGAAACTTAAGGGGCAACTTTTTCACACAGAGGGTGGTACGCGTATGGAATGAGCTGCCAGAGGAAGTGTGGAGGCTGGTACAATTGCAACATTTAAGAGGCATCTGGATGGGTATATGAATAGGAAGGGTTTGGAGGGATATGGGCCGGGTGCTGGCAGGTGGGACTAGATTGGGTTGGGATATCTGGTCAGCCTGGATGGACCGAAGGGTCTGTTTCCATGCTGTACGTCTCTATGACTCTACACAAAGAAATGGCTGAAGGCTCCGGGTAATGTGAAGGCGACCTGTTCCGCTGTAAACTTGACCTCCAGAGTTGGCTGCATCCCAGCCGGGTTGTTCCAGTTCAGCTCCGACACTGTCCCAGCGCTGTTGGGAAATGCCAGGCTATGCCCAGTCCACACACACACACACACACACACAACAAAATCACGGCAAATGTGATCTGGTCCCAACCATCTGCTAAACAATGGAAGGTGTCATGCGTGCTGCTGTTAGGCTGCACTTACTCAGCAGTGCTTGGGTTGTGTTCCATGGAGGGGATGCACTAGTCTCCTGCCCTCACTACAACTTTGGTCCAAACATTGGAGCAAAGACTGAACTCAGCATGGGAGCTGAGAGTGACGGCCCTAAGCAGCGGGCTCCTTCACAACCGGGAGTCTGTGGGAATCGGGGTTTTGGAGTCACGCTAGGTTCAGAGTCAGGTTTGACTGGTCCATCCGCTCCATCCCAAGATACTGCAGGAATTGTTAATGCTGGAATGTTTGAGCTAATTACTTTCAGCTGCTTTTTCAATGACCTTCCCTCCATCATAAGCTCAGTGGTTAGCACTGCTGCCTCATGGCGCCAGGGAGCCGGGTTCGATTCCAGCCTCGGGCAACTGTGTGGAGTTTGTACATTCTCCCCGTGTCTGCATGGGTTTCCTCTGGGTGCTCCGGTTTCCTCCCACACCCCAAAGATGTGCAGTTTAAGGTGGGTTAACTGTGGGGAAACTCAGGGTTACAGGGATAAAGGTGAGGGTCTGGGTGGGATGCTCTGAAGGTTCAACATGGACTGACTGGTCCCCTTCCACATGCTTGGGATTCTGCAGGTTAAAAAAAAAGTGTGGATGCTGGATGGTAACTGCACAGTGTTCAGGACCGTTTGTGACTTCAGCTACTGCCTCAATCTGCACGCTGAAAAACCCGGATGATATCCAAGATTGAGATAAATGTCAAGTATTGTTCATGCTACCTGAGCTGGGCAATCGCCATCTCCAACAAGAGTCATTCCAAAAATCTCCTCATGATGTTCAATGGCATGACCATTGCTGAGTTCTCCACCACCCACCTATACCCCCTCCCAGCGGCTGGAAGAGCAGGGAGGAGGCTGGAAATTCTGTCAGGAGTAACTCTCCTCCTCAATCCCTGCTGTCCACCTACAAAGCCTGGATGACATCACTCAGGAAGCTCAGTACCACTCAGGGCGTGGCAGCCTGCCCATCACCTTCAGTCTATCCCAGTGCACAATGGCAGCGGTGTGCATAACATCTAGCTGCTGAATTACAGCAACTCTTCAGGGGGTCTGTGATTCAGGGAGGGGATGCCAAATGGTGGAGGACCCTTAGTTCACTCTTTCAGTATTCAGCCTGATCGCATTAACTATTCACTCAGCTTTCCTTTCCGGTATTCTAGTCTCAGTTCTTAGTTGGAGTTTCCAGCTCTGTGTTTGTATTTCCATATTCAAATCCTCACTGTTGTCCCGCTGTGTGGTATCTGATTCCATTTTTTCTTCCCCTCAGAGGCAGCTCTCGGAGTGAACAGAACTTCTGACATTCCTGTTTATTATTTTTCTTTTTTGTTATATTTTCTGTTCTTTTTTTATTTTCCCCACACTATTACCTAGCAGCGATAGTGCTTATTTTTCCCCAGTACCCATCTTGTGTAAGTGTGTACGTAGGTGTTGGATACAGTGAAGAACAACATGCGTAATTCTAATTCCATTCTTTTCTGTCTACTGAAAATCGAGTGATCACCTGCAGTGATCTACTTCACCATCAGCTCTCAAACCCCACCCACCCCACCCACCCCACCTACCCACTTCACTTTCTCTGATGTACAGGTTCATCAGAAGTTTCCTTCAACTCAATAATAGGAATTCTGAACATGTGGTGTTTGGTTCCCATTACCAAACTTTGTTCCCTCACTGCTTCTTCACCCCTCTCGTTGAACTAGACCTATATCAGCAAAATTACACAGACCGCTTAATTTCACCCCCATGACACACCCAACACAGCACTGAATCAGCTCAGCTGCTGAAAACCTCACCATTACCTTTGCTGCCCCTGGCTTCAACCATAAACATAGACACATTGCAAACTCTGCCACCCGTGTGCAGCTCCCACTAAGCTCTCTTCATTCCACAGCCCTGATCACATTGGCTTTGGTCTGTCAATAGTAGAGTTCTACCCTTCTCCACCTTGTTTTCAAATCTCTCCACAGACCTCACCTTCTCCTATCGCTGTAATCTCCTACAGTGCTCTGTGGAGGATTCTCCACATTCCCCCAGTCCTGGCCTGTCATGTATCCTTGATACCCTGTGCCTCAGGCTGTTTCTCCACTGAAGTTGTGGATTTCCTTTGGTCAATCTCTCTTCTCATAAGCCCCAAAGAAACTCCTCATTTTTCAGCAGGCCCTTGGGTCACCTGTCCTAATACTCATTTGGTGTCAGTTTTGCCGTATGATACCCTGTGGATATTTCAATAAAGGTGCTGTGTAAATACAAGTTATTGTTGTCACCTCTGGGTTTGCTCATTCTCATGGACGGCTCCCATTCATCTAAAACTCTGCTACCTGCTCAATTGTGTTCACTCACCTACACTGGTTGCTGGTCACAGAGTCACTAACCTGTTGCAAATTCCACATTGTGGGAATGTCGGTGGACGATAATAGATGGAATTTAAATTTGACAAATATATCTCAAATACAAAGCTAGTTTCATGAACGGTGCCTGTGGAATTGCCAGCAATTGTGGTTAAAAACCTGCCTGGTTTCTGAACACCCATTGGAAAGGAAAGTCTGCTTTCCTCATCTGCAATTGCCTACATTTGACTCCAGATCCATAGCAATGCAGGGTTGATTCTTATCTATCCCTTGGAAATGGCACATCAATTAGTTCAAAGATAATTGGGAATGGACAACAAATGCTGGCACTGCCAGTGATTTCTACATCACTTGTTCATGGCCTTGTTGCTCGATCCTCCCGTGTCCTTCTCCAGTTTTACTGAATCAGAGCGGACCTGGACTGTCCCAATTCCTCCAGCTATTTGTGCTCTACCTGCCTCCCCGCACTGGTCACCAAGTCTTCAAGTCCTGTGACTCTGGCCACTTCAACATTGCCTTTAAACTCCATCTGGGGTTAAGGATTTTGGTCACACTTTCTGAACTCTCCTCAGCTCACGAACCCTCTCTGGCCTCTTACTCCTGTGTGGCACAGCTTTCAGGAATGGTCTCTTTTCTGAACTTTTCTGAAAATACCAAACAGGGGTCGTGTGGTTGATACGGTCTTTCCGAAGACAACTGATAAGATATTAAATCAAGTTCAATGAAGGGGACATTTTGGCAGCCTGAACTACAAAACTGACTCAGAAGCAAAGGATAGAGCTGAAGAGTTGCTTTCCAGGCTGATGGGATGTATATAGTGGTGTCCATGAGGGATCAGTGCTCATTTCTGATATATATCAGTTCTTGGGTATATAGAGCAGACGGTATGGGACTTAGAAATGTGGTAGGAGAAAGTGAGGTCTGCAGATGCTGGAGATCAGAGCTGAAAATGTGTTGCTGGAAAAGCGCAGCAGCTCAGGCAGCATGCAAGGAGCAGGAGAATCAACATTTCGGGCATAAGCCCTTCTTCAGGAATGGCTTATGCCCGAAACGTCGAATCTCCTGTTCCTTGGATGCTGCCTGACCTGCTGCGCTTTTCCAGCAACACATTTTCAGCTTAGAAATGTGGTAAACAATGATGAGATTAAAAAAAGGAGGACCACAACTAAATAGGCACAAGCCCGTGGCAGACAAAAATGAAGAGGAGTGACGCATCTTGATGGAGAGGTAGGTTGAGAGGAAACATGATACAATTCCAAAGGGCATTCAGAAACAAGGAGTGAAGTAATTAATGCAAGTGACAGGAAAGGCTGGTTAACAGTGCACAGAGTACAAGGAGCATGCCAGGACGGAGATTATCAACACCGACCCTCCACAGAGTAACCCACCCAGACCCATTTCCCTCTGACTAATGCACCTTACACCTAATTTAGCATGGCCAATTCACCTGGCCTGCACATCTTTGGAGTGTGGGAGGAAGCCCACGCAGACACTGGGAGAATGTGCAAACTCCACACAGTTGCCCGAGGCTGGAATTGAACCTGGGGCTCACAGCAGTGCTAACCACAGTGCCACCCCACACAGTTATTCTGACAAGTAGTCAACATCATCCAGAGGAGTAAGCAAGGCAGTCAAAGTAATCTAAACAGAGAAGTAGTGTCCAAGAGGGGAAAATACCAGATTGGTGAGTATTGGTAAGATTTCTGCTGTATGACTTGTGGTAGTTCTTTTTTTGCATTACTGGTGTACAGGTCAGTTTGACCAAGTGGAGTGTATCGCTGTGGTATATACAAAGTCATGGATGGACCATGTGTTCCAGAAGGACATATCTGCAATCAGTGACCCCAGTTGCACGTGTGTAGGTGATGAGGATCAGCACTTGAGCAGTGGCATTCAAGACGCTGTTGTGAATCCACAAGGGAGAGAACAATTTGAACAGCACTTTCAGGGAGGTTGTCATATTGAAGGTTAGATGTGTACTTGAAGCAAAGGGATGGAGAACACTAGGTGCTCTAAGATAACTGGGCTGGAAGGTGCTTGCTACGAGTAGGTTAGGATTGTTTTCATTAGAGAAAAGGGGATGGGGGGGGGTACCTGATTGAGGTTTACAAAATCATGAAGGGTATGGACAAGATGGATAGAGACAAGCTTTTTCCCAGGGTGAAGGATTCAATAACGAGAGGTCATGCTTTCAAGGTGAGAGGTGGAAAGTTTAAGGGGGATACATGCAGCAAGTACTTCACACAGTGGGTGGTGGGCATTTGGAACGTGTTGCCAGCAGAGGCAGGCATGGTAGATTCATTTAAGATGCATCTGGACAGATGCATGAGGAGGTGGGGAGCAGAGGGATACAGAAGCTTAGGAATTAACCAACAGGTTTAGACAGTAGATTTGGATCGGCTCAGGCTTGGAGGGCCGAAGGGCCTGTTCCTGGGCTGTAAATTTTCATTGTTCATTGTTCAACTAAGCTGGTAGTGCAAGAACTGCCAGAGCCTATCCTGCATGCCAATTGGTGTTCCATTTTGAATGCTGGTGAGAATGATGGTTCTTCAGGGGAGTGTGGCCAGAGAGAAGTCAATGGCACCACAGATGGCTCGGCTGTACAGTAGAGGGATAAAGGATTGAACAGCATTTTTTTTTTATTCAGGGAATGTAGGTCTTGCTGGCTGGGCTAGCATTTAAGGCCATTCCTAATTTTCCTTGTGGGCTGCCTTCCTGAACTGCTGCAGTCCATTTCATGTAGTCACACCCACAATGCTGTTAGGGAGAGAGTTCCAGCAGTTTGACCCAGTGACAGTGAAGGAATGACGATATTTTTCCTACTCAAGATGCTGAGTGGTTTGGAGTGACTTGCAGGTGGTGGAATTACTTGAGAAAGATTCCTAAATACTCACCTGCTCTTGCAGCCACAGTATTTTACGGCTAGTCTAGTCCAGTTCAGTCTCTGGTCATAAGTAAACTGCAAAGTGTTGGTCCTGAGAGATCAGTGAGGGTTGCACTATTTAAAAGCAACTGTGGGAAGCTAGAGAAGTGATTGCTGGGCCTCTTGCTAAGATATTTGTATCATCAATAGTCACAGGTGAGGTGCCAGAAGACTGGAGTTTGGCAAACGTGGTGCCACTGTTTAAGAAGGGCGGTAAAGACAATCCAAGGAACTATAGACCAGTGAGCCTGACCTCGGTGGTGGGCAAGTTGTTGGAGGGAATCCTGAGGGACAGGATGTACATGTATTTGGAAAGGCAAGGACTGATTCGGGATAGTCAACATGGCTGAATGCATAGGAAATCATGTCTCACAAACTTGATTAAGTTTTTTGAAGAAGTAACAAAGAAGATTGATGAGGGCAGAGCAGTAGATGTAATCTATATGGACTTCAGTAAGGCATTCGACAAGGTTCCCCATGGGAGACTGATTAGCAAGATTAGATCTCATGGAATAAAGGGAGAACTAGCCATTTGGATACAGAACTGGCTCAAAGGTAGAAGACAGAGGGTGGTGGTGGTGGGTTGTTTTTCAGACTGGAGGCCTGTGACCAGCGGAGTGCCACAAAGATTGGTGCTGGGCCCTCTACTTTTTGTTATTTACATAAATGATTTGGATGCGAGCATAAGAGGTACAGTTAGTAAGTTTGCAGATGATGCCAAACTTGGAGGTGGAGTGGACAGCGAAGAGGGTTACCTCAGATTACAACAAGATTTTGACCAGATGGGCCAATGGGACTGAGAAGTGACAGATGGAGTTTAATTCAGATAAATGCAAGGTGCTGCATTTTGGGAAAGCAAATTTTAGCAGGATTTATACACTTAATGGTAAGGTCCTAGGGAGTGTTGCTGAACAAAGAGACTTTGGAGTGCAGGTTCATAGCTCCTTGAAAGTGGAGTCGCAGGTAGATAGGATAGTGAAGAAGGCGTTTGGTATGCTTTCCTTTATTGGTCAGAGTATAGGAGTTGGGAGGTATGTTGCAGCTGTACAGGACATTGGTTAGGCCACTGTTGGAATATTGTGTGCAATTCTGGTCTCCTTCCTATCGGAAAGATGTTGTAAAACTTGAAAGGGTTCAGAAACAATTTACAAGGATGTTGCCAGGGTTGGAGGATCTGAGCTATAGGGAGAGGCTGAACAGGCTGGGGCTTGTTTTCCCTGGAGCGTTGGAGGTTGAGGGGTGACCTTATCGAGGTTTATAAAATTATGAGGGGCATGGATAGGATAAATAGATAAAGTCTTTTCCCTGGAGTCAGGGAGTCCAGAACTAGAGGGCATAGGTTTAGGGTGAGAGGGGAAAGATATAAAAGAGACCTAAGGGGCAACTTTTTCACGCAGAGGGTGGTACATGTATGGAATGAGCTGCCAGAGGAAGTGGTGGAGGCTGGTACAATTGCAACATTTAAAAGGCATTTGGATGGGTATATGAACAGGAAGGGTTTGGAGGGATATGGGCTGGGCGCTGGCAGGTGGGACTAGATTGGGTTGGGATATCTGGTCGGCATGGACGGGTTGGACCGTTTCCATGCTCTATATCTCTACGACTCTATAACCTGGATTTGCATCTTACGACCTGTAACCTGCAAGGCTTACAAACCCGGTGACGATAAATAGGATTAGGTTGGGCGGGCGGTGTATTCAGATAATCCATAAACAGCGGGCAGACTTGCCCCTTGCTGTGCTGTTGATTTTCTATAGCATATTTGCCTCAAGATTAATGCAGAAATCGGGTACAATGGGGAAGTTAAAAGCTTTGTAAAAGGCTGAACTGGCCTCAGCTAAACGTTTGGCAGTCAGTTCTGGGCAGCCACTGCTGAAGAAAGGAAAGGGTCTGAAAAAACTGCTTCGGTGCAGAGTTTCAGTGGTGCTGAACTTGACAGAGATTTGACACAGCTAACGTCATGATCTTCCAGAAGAGCAATCATTTCTGCAGAAGGGTGTGTAACTGGAAACTGAGGGTCAGGAGCAGCCTCAGAAAACTGTGTGACAAAGCCAGTTGTGTTGTGCAACCCCACGATTTGGAAACTCTTAAAAAGAACTGCAGATGCCAAAAAAGTCAATCAAAACCAGAAATAGCTGGAGATACTCAGGGGGCTACTCAGTGCAGCATCTTTAGAGAGAGCGAAACAGTTAACATTTCGGGTCCAGTCTGAAGAGCAATCATTGAACTTGGAATGCTTTCTCTACACAGATGGTACCAGACTCTGCTGATATTCTCAATCCATTTGTGATTTTGTTTTGGAAGTTTTTTATCCTTGCACTCAAAGCTCTTCATGGTTTTATGGCTCCCCGTTTCTGTAACTTCCTGTGTGATATAAATGTATGCACCTTTTTCTCAGGGTGTTTTGAGTGAAGAATTTATGGCGATTGCTTGTGACTTGTTCAATCAACAAAAAATACAAGAAGAATAAAGCAAAGAACAGTATTTTTTTAATTTCATTTTTCAAAAAAAAAGTCACAGTAATAAAATAGAGGGGGGAGAGAAAACAACAATAAACACCCAATCAGTATCTCCTGCAGAATTAACTCCCCTTATATAGGCTGGGACAGTGGTCGGGGGACACATCCTTTCAGTTATCGCACACCTCAGCAAGTTGGTTTTTAAACAGATTTGAGGGAAGTTTGATTTCAAGGTGTACAATTTGATTCATTCTGATCAAAAGGTTAACAAACTTGGAAACCCACAGACCCTCACTTGTGTCAGTTGAAAAGTTACCAATCTCAGGGTTATATCCACTGACACCTCAATAGAAAAGTGAGAGCTTTGACATCATTTATCTCAGACCTGTTTCCTCGATTTTTTAAAAAAAAATCAACACCCTTAAAAAAAGTTCCTCTTGTACGAAGGTAGTGTGTACTTTTGTTTCTTTAATTCTAAAATTTAAAAACTGCGAGGCAATTTGCAACCAGGCTGTATGCTGAAGGTAAGGATCAGGGCTGGCTTAGTAAATTGGTCTTTGGCTATTGAGCATCCTCTATCTCTCTCGCACCCACCCCCCCCCCCCACCCCACCCACTCCCACTACACCCCACCATAAATATGGTGAGAGCCCCACTGTAAAGATTCACCCAGGCAACACCTTTTGAGTTTGCTGTAGATTTGGACTCCATACCTGCCAACTCTGACATTTGGATCTTCTTCCGAGAGTGTGGATTTCTCAACCTTGTGATGTGCACTTTTCAAGCAAGGGGAAGTGGGTGGGGGTTAAAAGATAGCTGAGTGCTTTACCCGCACATCGCCCCCCCCCCCCCCACTTTCTAATCCAGTGTTGAAGTCAAGTATAAGCCCCAATTCCCCTCCCCTTAGCATCACCCCTGTCCATTCTAACCCAATCCCAAAGCATCCATCCTGTCCTGGCTGACACAGTAAACTTTGATTCAGAAATGGGACAATCGACACCCAAATTACCAACTGGCTCAATATACCTACACCAGAGGTTCCGGGAATTGGAGGTTTATCTTGAGGGCTTTGTCTAGAATATCACACAGAAGAGCAAAAGTTTTTTTTTATTTTGAAAGAAAATCCAAGGTGTTCAAGGCAAACCTTTGAAATTAGGTCACAGGGTGAAAGTGAAGATCGGACTGGTATTTGGTTATTCACCTCAAAGGTAAACAACCTTTGAGCCAACAATCTCATTTCCAGCCCAGTCTCCACCTGATCATTTTCAGAGTAGGATTCCTCTGCTTTAACAGCAGATTTCCAGATGTCTGCGGTACCTTTTTTGCTTCACGGGTAAAAACAGGAATCAGAGTAATTAACTCCCGCCACCACCATAAGTGTTACTGCAATAATGACCCATCTTCTGCTCAGGAAGAGACGTAATCACATTTCCAGGCCATAACCCATCTTCCATTAACTGGTGTGACTTGCTGCTTGACCCACATAACCCATCACCCACAGTCAGTTTGGGAGCAGAACCCAGTCCATGGTCTCCTGCTTCTCACGGCTCCGCCCCCAACCCTTCTCAACAACAACCACCACCAAAAAAGGCCCATTTGCAATATTTTTAATAGATAAAGAAGAAGTTTCAAAGTTTTGCCTGTGCAAGTTTTTCTCGGTTGGCTGGCTGACGGGGAGATGAATCTCTAATTCGTTGGAGACTCTGATGGTAATTCTGGACAATTTGGAGACACTCCCCACAGCAGAAGGTTGCAGCAACACTGTCGGCTGGTTACCCATCATCGGGGTCTAACCAGCAGACAGGGGCATGTAGCATATCTTGTAATCTTGCCCACTAATTAAAGAAAAACCCATCCCAGTGCATTAAAAAAAAGTTGGCTCAATAATATGTCATCTATAAATTCCTATTCCCAAATTTGCAATCCTGATTAACCCCTTCTTTACTTCACTCCCACCCCACATAAATAGTTCTTCTCTCCACCCAAGCCCCAATCATTTTGGTTCGCTTTCCACAATACCAAGTGGTGAGGGAGGTGATTATATAGTGATTCTCTCCCCCTTTCCCCTCCCTTATTTGATGCATGCTGCCGGTTAGCAGAACACACAGAAAAATAGTTCCATTTAAGTCCAGAGGGATCATTGTAAAATGTACAAACATCTTGCGTTTAATGAGATCAGAGCAAGTCAATCACAGCTTCAAGGGAAAAAAAAAGTCACATATAACAAACACCCCAGGTCTAGAAATAGATGCTGTATAAGATATATAGATGTGTATTTAAAGTTATTTACAACTGCTGCCATTCCCTTGTGCCTCAGCCCCAACCCAGGACTGTCAAAAGGAAGGATGGAAGTCATTTCTCTGTGTGTGTGTGTGGTGGAGGGGTGTATAATACCCGCCCCTGTCTTTAAATGGGCAATTTTTAAAAAAATATAGAAATTGCTCAAAATACACAGAAGGTGTAAATGGGGAAAACACACTCTCTGCTCATATATTTATATATATATATATAAATTTGTGAAATAAAAATAAAAATTGTAGCGTTTGCCCTTTATCACCCTGCCACTCAGACGGAGGTCGAGATGAGGCTAATTACTCTAAGCACCCATGGGTGGTGAAAGGATATTCTCTCAAGGGGGATGCTTTCACATTAGGGAGGTCAGCTAGGCCCCAAGCACAGGACTCTGGGCAGCTGTCTGAATTTTGCATGTCATTCACATTCAACGGGTGTCACATTATGCATAAGCACTGCCCGATGATTTGCCATCCAGGTGCTCAACTGCCCCAAAACATCCCAACTGGTAAAACATTGGCTCCTGCAAATATCTAGTGTGTCTTTCCTTAAACGTCTTGTTGAAAGACTTGTTTCTGTCTTGGAGAGGTGAACTGACCATAAAGGGTGAGGGGATGAACTCCTGTACAGATGTCAGTGACAAGGACTTCAGGCTTTGAGTTAGCTGGGTGCGGTGAGGCAGAGAAGGAAGCGAGGTTAAGTTAAAATGCACTGCTGTCCTCAGCACCCTCCTTGAGCTTGGGAGTAGGTACATTTTAGTCTTTCCTCCCTTTTCTTTCCCCCCCCCCACACCAGATTAAACTTTGCCTGGGTTGGGCCTGGGCTGGGTTGGACAGCAATAAACACAGAGAGGGAAATAAATGGAAGAAAAATCGGGTTGGGTCCCTCTCTGCATCAGGAAAACAGCCCACTACCAATGTATTCAAACACCCTTCCTCTCCCCTTGACTGAAATTGTTCCACCTTTGTCGATTCTGAGCATACAAATGAAATGACACTATTGACCATCCCTGTGCCACGTTAATGGAACAGAACGTATGGAGTTCAAACTTACTTTGAAGTGTCTTACTCCACATTAACAACAGGTTTCGAGGGAGTGGGAGACAAGGACAGAGTGAGCAGGGGTTAATTCAGGACAGGAATCCTGTCAATCAGATCAAGGTAGCCCCTAACTAGGTGACCCCCAAACTCAAAGGCCATTTTCAATGTGTAAGGCCCTCAGCTTTTATTTGTCAGTCTCTGGGACACAGCCCACCCTGCCTTCCCTCTCCCACTGCTTCAGGAGATTGGTCCAAAGTCATCCCTATCAGACTCCTTCCCCCAGGCACATAGTCAGTAGTTAGTCTCCCAAATTGGAAAACCACCCCACCAAATCGAGAACAGGACAGATTTACGACTGGTCCTAGCCCCTGTCACCCCAGTCAGCAATCTAATCTCCCAAATCTGAAAACCTTACCCACCCTACCAAATCGAGAAAGTAGGCAGCCTTACAACTAGTTCTAACCCACCCCACTTCGCCCCAGTCAGCAATCTAGTCTCCCAAATTTGAAACCCCAACCCCACCAAATCAAGAAAGGGAAGACTAACACTAGTTCCAACCCCGAGTCAGCAGTGCAATCTCCAAAACTGGGAAACCTTCCCTTCCCCACCAAATCAAGAAATGGGCAGATTGACACTAGTTCAAATCCATCAGTCAAATCTCTTGAAAAAAAGAACCCACACCATATCAAATCAACAAAGGGCAAGCGCAGCTCAAATCGCACTGGTCAGCAGTCTAACCTCCCAAATTTGCAAACCTCCCCTACACTACTGAATCAAGGGCATTCAGATTTACTAATCCTAACCCCTTCACCTCAGCCAGTCATCAGTCTGACCTCCCAGGTTTGAAACACCCCCCTCCCCCCCACCACTACGACAGCTCCAGCTTTGACAGCTCTCTGGTGAGGTAGGGGGAAGAGGAGAGAGGAAGGGGGATGGAGGGAGAGGAAGGGGGAGATAGAGAGGCTGAGAGAAGCGAGGAGAGAGGGAGGAGATGTGAGAGGGAAATGGAGATGGAGAGAGGAGATGGAGGAAAGAGGGTGGGGGGGAAGGAGGAAAGAGGGTGGGGGGGAGGAGGAAAGAGGGTGGGGGGCAATGTGAAGAGAGGGAGGGAGTGGAGATGGGAAGAGAGGAGTGGGTGGGAGGGGGGATAGGGAGAGAGGGCAAATGGGGAAAGAGTGAGGGAGGATGGGGAAGGAGGGAGGGCGGACAGGAAGGAGGGAGGGGGGATGGGGAGGGAGGGAGAATGGGGAAGGAGGGGGGGATGGGGAAGGAGGGGGGAGGGGGATGGGAAAAGAGGGAGGGAGGGGGGAATGGGGAAGGAGGGAGGGAGGGGGATGGGAAAAGAGGGAGGGAGGGGGGAATGGGGAAGGAGGGAGGGGGATGGGAAAAGAGGGAGGGAGGGGGGAAAGAGGGAGGGAGGGGGGAAAGAGGGAGGGAGGGGGGAAAGAGGGAGGGAGGGGGGAATGGGGAAGGGAGGGGAATGGGGGAGGGAGGGGATGGGGGAGAGGGGGATGGGGGAATGCGGGAGAGGGGAGGGATATGGAGAGAGGGATGGGATGGGGGAGAGGTGGGGGTGGGGAGATGGGGAGGGGGTGCGATGCTGTGTGTGTGTGTGTACATCATTATGAGTCACGGAGGGGGCGGGGCGGGGCTGAGGGGGCGGGGTCCCGGGGGGGCGGGGTCCCGGGTGGGCGGCGCCGCTAGCTCCACGTGGGGTCGTAGCCGCTCCAGTCCTCGGGCGGTGCCAGGTAGACGCGGCGGCCGCGGTACATGACGCTGACGACGCCGCGGTAGCCGGCGCGCGGCACCCCCGACTTGAGGTCGTCCATGACGCCGAGCGCCTTGGCGAAGGCCTTGAAGGTGTCGCGGGAGGTGTACTGCACGCGCACCCGCCGCAGCTCGGGCCGCTCGCCGCGCTGCAGCTCCTCGAGGCGCACGGCGGGCGCGCCGTACACCCGCCGCGCGAACGCCGGGTCGTACGCCTCCCGCGCGAGGTAGGACAGGTCGAGGCTGGCGAACGGCACGAAGCGCTCGCTCAGCTTGATGAAGCGCAGGTGCTGGTCGAAGAACTGGCCGTTGCTGACCCCGCGCCGCCCGAAGGTCACCGTGCGCGAGACCTCGGGCCGCACGCACGCGCGGCCGCGCCGCTGCGCCGGCCCGCGCATCCAGTCGTCCCAGAAGGCGGCGGGCCAGCGCGGCTCGAGCTCCTCCCAGGTGTCGCTCAGCAGCATCCAGCCGAGGCCCGGGAAGAAGTCGGTGCGGTGCAGCGCGTCGGCGCGCGCCGCCTCCACCATCTGCTCCTTGCCGTTGTCGTGCCACGCGGACGCGCACCACAGGCTCGGGTCGCGGCGCAGCAGCGGCAGCAGCGCGCGGAAGTACTCGAAGAAGTCCGGCGCCACCTCCAGGTCGTCCTCGAGCACCACGGCGGCGCGGTAGCGCAGCGCGCGGAACACCTGGTTGAGCGCCCAGCGGTAGTGCCGCGCGATCTTGTAGTAGCCGCGGAACTTGCGGTGCTCGGGCGGCACGCGCGGCTCGGACAGGTCCGGCTGGCGCAGGTGCACCAGCTGGTCGCCGTACGACGCGATGACGCGCGACGTCTCCTCGTGCCCGCAGTCCTGGCTCACGAGCACCGGGTAGAGCTCCTTGGAGGGGCGGTACTGCAGCAGCTTGTCCAGGCACCGCCGGATGCTGGGCCGGTCGCAGCCAATCACCAGCACCGGCAGCACCTCCTGCGCTTCCGGGATGATGACGACGGAGGAGGAGGAGGAGGGAGGTAGAGGAGGAAGGGGCGGGGCGGCGCCTGCGCCGTCAGCTCTCAGCCGCCAGAGCCCCTGGCGGTGCCGCTGGATCTGCTGCAGCAGCCGCTTCTGGTTCTCCAGCTCGGCCTCCACCTCCTCGGCCACCCGCACCACGTCGCGGGTCAGCTGCTCCGGGTCGGTGTCCTCCCCTCCTCCTGCTCCTCCAGCAGCAGCACCTCCTCCTGCAGCAGCTCCTCCCGACGGCGGCCGGCCCAGCAGGAAGAACAGCAGCAGCAGGTTCCAGCCGACGAACAGCAGCACGCCCCAGACGATGACGTTGGTCCGCCGCAGCATGTCTCTCTCAAACCCCCCCTTGCACACACCCGCACATGCACACGCTTTTCCAGCTTTGCTCCTCTTCCACCTCCACCACCACCACCAACAGCGGCTGGGTCAGTGCAACTCCATCAACCTGCAACGAAAGGGGTAGGGGGTGGAAGATACACGAAAGAAAGAGGAGAAAACAAAAAAGGGCAGGCGTAAATTTGCAAATAACTTACATTCCCAAAGCAAGTGGAGCAGCTATAACAACCACCACCATCGCCAAAATCAACGCTGGGAGTTTTAACCAGGTTTCAAACACGGAGGAGAAGGTGCTGAAGGCTCGAGGGCTTTCCTGAGTTGGGAATTTATGTTGCCCTGCTCCTCTCGGATGCTGCCTGACCTGCTGTGCTTTTCCAGCGCCACACTCTCAAGCACGGTGGGGAATGGCAGAGTGGGGACACACACGCTGGCTCTGTGGTTAGCGCCAGGGACCCAGGTTCGATTCCAGCCTGTCTGTGTGGATTTGCACATTCTCAGCGTGGGTTTCCTCCCACAGTCCGCAGAGGTGCACATTAGGGTGGTAGTCTTAGGTGCATTAGTGAGGGAAATGGGTCTGGATGGGTTACTCTTCAGGGGGTAGATGTGGACTGTTTGGGCTGAAGGCCCTGTTTCCACACTGTAGGGAATCTAATATCGCATGTGAACGTGTTGAAGTTTGAGAGAAAGTTACACCCTCTAGTTAGTTACTTACCTCAAATTACAACAGGATCTGGACCAGATGGGCCAATGGGCCGAGAAGGGGCAGATGGAGTTTAATTCAGATAAATGCGAGGTGCTGCATTTTGGAAAAGCAAATCTTAGCAAGACTTATACACTTAATGGTAAGGTCCTAGGGAGTGTTGCTAAACAAAGAGACCTTGGAGTGCAGGGTCATAGCTCCTTGAAAGTGGAGTCGCAGGTGGATAGGATAGTGAAGATGCCGTTTGGTATGCTTTCCTTTATTGGTCAGAGTACAGGAGTTGGGAGGTATGTTGCAGCTGTACAGGACATTGGTTAGGCCAGAATTATGGGGCAACTTTTTCACACAGAAGGTGGTATGTGTATGGAATGAGCTGCCAGAGGAAGTGGAGACTGGTACAATTGCAACGTTTAAGAGGCATTTGGATGGGAGGCATAGATGAATGGGAAGGGTTTGGAGGGACATGGGCCAGGTGCTGGCAGGTGGGACTAGATTGGGTTGAGATAGCTGGTCGGCATGGACTGGTTGGACCAAAGGGTCTGTTTCCATGCTGTACATCTCGATGATATGTATGAGAGAGAGAGAGAGACTCGCATGTTGACGTTTCAGAGTTAGATGCACACTGACATTTATGGAGTGCTGACCACAATCTGCCTGCTGCACTTTCCTCATTACTTCAACATAAAAGCTACTTTTCAGGAGAACCAACAAGGGTAGGACTTATACAAGTTAATAGCAGCACCCTGGGTAGTGTTGTCAAACAAACCTCGGGAGGGTTCAGGTACATCAAACTTTGAAATTTCCGTCACCAGTAGACAGGATGGTGAAGGTGGCGTTTAGCACACATACCTTCATTGGTTGGTGCTTTGAGGTTGTGCAGGATTCAGAAGATATTTTACCAGCATGTTACTAGGAGTTGAGGGTTAGAGTTTTGGACATATTGACACTGGTTTCAACTGTGCCCTCTAGTTACTGACGCAACTGTCACCACTATAACAATTTATATTTATATCGTGCCTTTAAAATAGTGAAATGTCACAAGATTCGTGGGCACATTTTTTTTTACACAATTACATGTTTATATGAACCACAATTTCATGTTCAAAGTGAGAGAGTTGGCGATTGTCCAATTTGGCTGGAATACAATTTTCTTAGTGCCCAGAGACGCGACACTGTAGAGATGCAAAAGGAAATTAAATATCCATACATAGATTACTGCACGCTAGTATATAGCTGGTATAAAGTAATCCAAAATGCCAACACAGAATATTAGCCTTTATCTGAAATAGGGAACAAGAATACAAGGGAAGGGACAGAAGCTATGTTCCAGTTGTAGAGAGCACGTTGTGAAATAATTCTCCCAAAGAATGCAATGGCTGGGCTGGGAGAGTATTGTTATTTTTAAAACTTGTAGCTTAGCCATAAGGAAAATGGGAAAGACTTTTATAAAGGATAGTGGAAATCTTTAACTCCCTTTCCCTCACAAACATTCTGGATTCTACGTCATAAATGGATTGATTGATTGGATTTATTGTCATATGTACCTAAGCACAGTGAAAAGCTTTGTTTGTGAGCAGTACAGGCAGACCATAGTAAGCAAAGAAATACAGATCATGAAATGAAAGAAAACTTGGACAGAGTAAGGCATACAGGTTACAGTGTGCCCAAGGCAAGATCCCATTAATAGGGTGAGCATTATTTGAAGTTAGAGAGTCCATTCAGTCTAATAAACAGCAGGAATTCTCAAGTCTGCATAGGCAGATAGTTTTTGGGATGCAGGCCGGCTGTGATCTAACCGTATGGTAGGGTAGCTTTCAGAGCTGAAGTGCTCTCCTTTTCATGTGGCTCTGTGGTAATGCCCCGGACTAATCTGCACTGTATATGCTCGGAGTTTGTTTGGATGGGAGAGCTCAGAGGGAGCTTTACACTTTTCCTAGTTTTTGATGGGACAAGCGTAAAAGGAGTTGTACTGACCCAAGTTATTCATGATCTGAAGGTGTTTGGTGGGATATTTTCACTACATAGCTAACCTGAGTTATACCTAATCCAAGTGTGTTTGATGGAACAACGAAAGTGGGAACTTTACTCTGTGTCAAATCTGGGATGCCAATATAAGATATACCACCATCACTGAAGGAACTCTCATACAATGTAAACAAGGAGCAAACCCAGTCACAGGGTTAATCTGTCCCAACAGGAATCAAACAAACGAACTGCCTGGACTAAGTTGCAGTCAGTGTGCAAGAGAAAAAGACAGTTCATGCAGAGTGTGTTACAGTTAAAGATAAATGGTGGTGACAGGGTTAAAAATGGATAGACTAGGCTCCCGGTTGAAGAGCAGCAGCTTTGGGGTTAATAGGAACAAGCAAAATAAGAGAATGGTTTATAAAGGGTTAATGAGGACACCCCAATCTCAGAGTACATTGTGTGACTTTGTTAATAGATGAGGCAGTTCGCATATGCCAATATCACACCCAGGCACTAATTCATGTAATTAGTTACTTCCCTGAATGACAATAAGCCTGTATCTATTGGTACTGATAATTATATTTACAAGGCAGCCCTGCTTCCAACAGCACGGCAACAAATTAAAACTGACAAAGATATGGCATCCAAATATTACGTAATTCAGGGAACAGTGTGTACACAAGGACTGGGGGAGTTCAGAAAGAAATCTGGAGACTGTCAGTAAATATACAGAAACGATTTCTGCAAATAACACTTCCTCTGCCTCATCTTTGATTCCCATGGTATTAAGTTAAACTCTAGGATTAACACCCTCCACCACCCACCCACACACCCCCATCCCTCCTTTCCATCTTCCCCTTCTACATTTTTAACTCTGACAATAGGAGTGTGGAAGTGGGCTCATTTTGACCCATTTTACATGGATGGTTAGATCAGATACAGAAACAGCTGAATGCAAGTCAGGAAGTCAGCAGAACAGCTTGCTAAGATATTAGGCAGCAACAATCCCCAAAGCTTCCTTCTTTCTCCCCCTCGTTCCCCTCTGTCCTCCCTTACCCACCGGTACTCTACTCATGTCTCTCACCCTATCCTTCGGTACTCACATTGGACTCTACCCACTGTTGGACCCTATTCGACGCCACTTGGCTGCCAAACCCACCGCTGATCCGGACTTGAAACAGAACCTGCCAGCCCAGAATATCCTCTCACCCAGTCAGATGTTGGAGGTTTCCGCACAATCTCTGCTAGATGTTGGGAGCACTGATATCTGACTCCCTCTAAGGATCATTTCAGGGAATCCTCTCAAGAAAACATGGTTGAAGTGTGAGTGCTGCCCTTTAATGGGGCCTCCAAGGGTGACAGGCCTCACTAATCACAGCTGTTCTACATCATTTCTGAACCCTCTTTCATTCAGCCAGGGACTAGCCAGCTGTTTCCCTTGTTTTCATTCCAAAAAAGCTCAAACAGCTCTGAAAGTAGGCACAACATGATTCCTGCAGAATTGCCTATTAGATATAAAATACTAGAACTTCAGGGAAGAGAAATAAAGAAATTCTTCACAGACTCTGCCTCTCGGACACCATTTTTATTGATAGACACCCTTAATACACCCTCCCTTTCCTACAACACCTTTCCATGCAAATACCACAGCTGCAACACCTGCTTGTTCACCCACTCCCTGAAGAGACTCCAAACACTGTATTCATTGCTCATGTAGTCTCTAGATTGGAGGGACCAAAATTGAGATAGACAGATTTTTAATCAGTAAGGGAATCGAGAGTCATAGGGATAAGGCAGCAAAGTGGAGTTGAGAATGATCAGAACTGCTAATACTATTGAATATTGGATCAGACTTGATTAGCTAAATGGCCTATCACTGCTCCTAATTTTTATGGTCTTATTAATGCAGACTGGGTCATTGCTTCACGGGATAGCTCTTCTGTTCAGTGTGCAAGTGGGACCCTGAGCTACCTGTCACTTACTTCAACATTTCATCTTGCTCCCATTCATCCCTTTCCATCTAGGCTCAGTTGCAATGTCGGAACATTGAATTCACAGACCCACGAACTCAACACTGCATTCACCATGTTTAGATTGCATCCTCCACTCCCATTTTTAATGTGTTTATTAACTGGTTTATGTCTTACTTTTCTTCGTTTTTCCCTCATTTCCTCGACTTGCTTTCGGAATGTAGCTATTCGGAATTTTGCCATTTACACCTGCCGTAAACATGTCCAAGAGAGACAGGCAGTGGCAATAGTTTTGTCCTTGGAAAGATAATCAAGGGACCCAGTTTAACACTCTCTTCCAATGAAAACATTTGCAGTATTTATAATCATATACACATCTACCAAGATTCTGCCCACTCAACTTGTCTGTATCCTTCTATAGACACTGTCATCCTCAGTACCTGCCTTCCCACCAAGTAATATGGGCAAAACACAGGCAAGTGGGACTAGTTTACTTTGAGAAACTTGGTCAGCACGATGAGTTGGATCAAAGGGTCTGTTTCCATTCTGTATCTGAATCCTGCTATTGGGCTACATGTGAGTCCAGGCCAAAACAATGTGAACGATTCTTGATCATCCTCTGAAATGGCCTAACAAGTCGTTGTATCTGACCATGCAAAGTCTGATAAAAGGAATTAAACTGGACAGACACTGATTGTTTTCCCCCTCAACATTCTGGGAATACTATCAGAGACTTGTGTTCCGTATCTCACTACACCACTAGTCAAGCAGTTCCAATACAGGTGGAAGGCAGAGTCAGGAAACAACATCAGTAAACCTAACTGTCATGATCGGGGGGGGGGGGGTCAAAATTCAGAAGGCTGTCAAGCAACAGCCTAGTCACATGCATGGAATTGTATCTTACAAGACAGTGTCCCAGGCAAAACCAATCCCAAGTTGGCAGTAGAGTGATATATGATCAGGAGGGAGACACCCTGATAGTCCTCAACATTAATTCTGGATCTCAAAGTCTCAGGTCCAATATGGACATTTAAACACCTTGCTGATTTTCATATCCCCTTCCTTCATTAATAAAAGAAGTTTCCTTCATGTTGAACACAACTTGGAGGAAGGAGAACAAAGACAAAGGTATATCTGTGTAGGGACTTCCACGTCCATCACCAAGAGTGGCTTGGTAGTACCACTACTGACTCTCCAAGCTGGCGGAGTTGTAAACAAAATATATGCTAGACTAGGTGTGCAGAAGGTGGCAAGGAAACCAACAAGAGGGAAAAATGTATTTGACTGCATCCTCACCAATCTGCCTTTTCAGCTGCATCTGCCACATGGCAGTGTTGTCAGGAGTGACCGGGGCACAGTCCTGGCGGAGATGAACTCACATTTCAAACATATTGCAACGTACTATGTGGCAACCATGCTGAGCAGGTTAGATTTTAACTAGATCTAGCAATTCAAGCCTGGTCATCCACGAGACACAGCGAGACAATTGCAGTCAGCAGAGCTGTCTTCAACCACAATCTGTAAGCCCATAGCCTGGTAAATCCCCCATGTTAACATTACCATCAAGCCGGGGAATTAGTGAAGTTTCACCAGAAGCAGCACTAGGATATAACCTAAAGATAAAAAGTATTAACCTGGAGAAGGTATAACAACAGTCTGCAGAGGAACCTTAATTATCCTAACATTTGATTTTCCAAACAAAATACTCCCCATCCATGCTGTTTGAATAATTGAGGTTCCCCTGTGTTTGCATACCAAGGACACAAGCCAAGCTAAATGATTCCATGTCACTGGATCAGATCTACACTCTGTAGTCTTGCTACATCCAGTAATAAATGGTGCTGGATAAAATAAACAACTCACTAGGAGGAGGGACTCTCTTCAATTATCCCCATCCTCTACTAGTGAACCCCAATGTCTGTGTTGGTTTGTTAAACTCTTTGCTTTCAGGGGCAAGGTGGGGAGGCAGGCTGTATCAGCTGGATATGGGAAAGGGAATTGAACTCATCTAGCCAACTAAGTAAAATTGTGACCATTTTACCCTCCAAAGGATCAATAAATTATCATGTTCGGTTCATCACCTGATCTATGTTGGGGAGATCTCATTTTCCCCATCTATCTAAGACGAGGAGATCAGTTTGACAAGTCAGTGAAGGGCTCTCTGACAACTTGGATCACACGGTGCCTGCTGTGGCTCTGGGCTAACACTTTCGTCCCAAGAGTCAGATCATCATTAGTTTGAGGACAGCTTCACAGAGAGGTGCACGCAAACTAAACGGACACTCCAGTGCAGTACCAAAGGAGTAGGTGGTGTCAGAGATACCACCTTATGGATGAGAAGTTAAACAAAAGCACTATCAGTCTCCTGTTGTGGAGTTAGGAGATACTGCCACACACTGTGAACTCGCACGTTTCCTGGTTATACCTTAATCAGCTTCACTAAAAGAGATTAGTGATCATCACTGCTGTTCATTACTCTGTACAGTGGAGCTGACACATTTCCAACATTGGACACGTTTCAAATGTTTAATCAGCCAAGAGAAGCTCAGAGGATCTGAAAAGCACTTTAAAAGCGCAAAGCCATATTTCGTTCATAGCTTTAAACAATGCTACACCTAAAGAATATACCAAGCAAATGAAAAAAAGTTAAACCCAAAACATGAGGGAGTTACTGGTTTGCTGCAGTGAATCTCTAGTTCTGTTAGTCAAATTCTCAGTGGCAGTATCTGGTTACAATCTATGCCTGATACATTAAGTAGTTAAACAGCGTGAGAGAGCTGGAAACAGGATATGGACACAAAACCAACAACACATGACATACAAAAACATACACACCCCCTGAAAATATACCCAGAAAAACACTTTAAACCAGTGACACAGCTCCACACCAAACAAAAAGCCTAAAACAAATCCAGAGGCTTGAAGCAAACTAAAGCAAAACCAGTGACACACACCTAAAGAGCAAACCAAAACACATTCTACATTTACACGTGTACACAAACACAAAACCAAGAACAGTTGGGTTCCCATGTAGAAACGCACATCAAAGCTCAGAACCTAGGTACTCAACAGTGACACGGAAACCAAAGACACAAGCAACGCACCCGTACGCACAGAAACAAAACCACGCAACCAGATGCACAAAAACAACCAGTATGTACACACATACACCCAGGTACACTTGTATGCACACACCCTGAACTAAAAACAAACCAAGCTAAACACCCAGCTGCACAGGGAATCAAATTCACACCCCAGAGAGTCAGAACCAAAAAACACATCCAAATGAGAATCAGAGCTGCAGATTAAAAGCAAGAGAGTATGTGAGAAAAGACAGAATAGGAAACAGAAACCACACATGGTCAGTGAAGCTTTTTATGTTCAATTGGGCTGGTTTCCAGGGAAGTAGAAACATGTTGCATATCTAATTACATCTCAGGGACAGGAGGTTTAGGAGAGAAAGGAGGATCTGAAACTGATGCTGGAACTTGAACGAAATTAAGCTACCATCTGGCAAATTGCTAACCCCCAGAACCTGCTTCTGTTAAACGTTCACAGGTGTTAGATTACCTCAAATGGTCCCACGTAAAAAGGGGATTGGCAGGAGCCTCCTTTCAAAGGATGAAGATCTCAATCAGACTGCTGTCTTACGTTATCTGAACCTGATTCCACAATAGCAGTCACTACGTACAGTGCTGGGACAAACTTATTAATAACTGGGCAGCTGGGAAAAAGCACACCAAGTGTTGTTGAACCAGCAGCTGGAGAGCAACACTGAAGAAGGAATCCATAAGGTGTACTGGCAGGAGGCGGCCATTTGGCCCACCGAATCTGCTGCGCCATTCAGTGAGACCGTGTCTGATCTGATCACCCTCAATTTCACTCTCCTGACTTTAGTTTTGGTCTGTTTCACTGTGTCCATTTCAACATCAATTCACACACACCCTTTCACTGAAGGAGAAACCAGAGCCAAAGATAGGAAATCCTACACGATGGACAAGAACTTTCACTCCATGGGCATGGGCCAAGGAGTTCCCCATGGCTCGGCAGTGAGCACTTACAATTCCTGATTCCAATGCAGGCCCAGTCTGCCTTCCCAAGTGGATGTAAAAGGATCCCATGGGGAAATAATTTAAAAAAAAGATAACATCTTCTCAGCGTTCGGGCTAATATTTCTGGACTAACACCACCTTAAAAAGAAAAATAAGTGCTGTCTACCTGCCTGCATTTAAGTGTAATTTTGTGTGTGTGCACTGTAAAGTGCTTTATGGAGCCTGAAAAGTACTATATCAATGCAAGCTTTTCTTTCAAATGCTGCCAACTCATCCTTTGGGCCGGGCCACTGCCAGCCAGACTGTGCTACAATGGTCGTTCGTGGAAATTAGTTAGTCTGTGCAGAACTGCTCCTGACATTTATTTTTTGCTTCTCTTGCTAGCAGGGGCCACTGGAGTTGCAGACACAGGACATCCTGACCGATCCCAGTGTGCAGTCACAGGCGAAACTGGGGGCATCCAGTCACTCCAGCACACACAATCCCTGCCAGGGAGATCCAGCACACATTCTGGGGGCGAGGCAAGCCCTGGTGGCAGCAGGGAACAGAACAATTCCAGTACCCATCACACAACAACAACGCTGGCTTCCCAGCAGACCCCCACCACCAAATGCACCGTGACCAGAAGCCAGAGGGCAGGATCTCCTCCCAGCCCCAGGAGCATCCGCAGCGACTGATCCTACACAACTACTGCACACACTTTACAAGTGATGCGTTAAAATGCAAAAGCCGCATGCGAACATTAAAGGGGGAGGGGGTGGGTGGGGGGGAAGAGGCTTTGAAAAGGGTCTACTACCCCAGAGTGCCACACGTTGACAAGTGAAAGAAATCTAAAACGCACCTTCAGGGGAACGTGGGGATGGCCAGGGGAGGCTGGGCGATGAAGGCATTAAAAAGTTCACACACATTAAAAAGTTTCTAAACCACTCTCCCCAGAGAGGAAGTGCAATTTTTTTTTTACATACTGGCTACCAACTCGGTCATAGTCCAACGATCGCGGCTCTCTCTCACTCCTCATTGCCTACTGCCGGCTATTCTGAAATCTTGTCCAAGCGACACCAGAATAAAACGTTTGGGAACAGACTAGGTGCTTCGGGGAAGTTGGAGGGAGAGGGAGGGGAGAGAAAAAAAAGGCTGATGGAAGGGAAGCAGCTTCCAGACCGAGTTCTTTATTTCTTGACGTCAGACTTTGTGCTGTGCACAACTTTGAATGAATACAATCTGCCACTCCCTGTCTGGGGTGAACAGAACTGCCTGGTCAGCTCAGCGAAGGTGCACGACATTCCTGGCTGCACGCATCACCAGATTTCCACCTCCAAACTAACAAATAAAAACCCCAACACCGTGGCACAAACCTCTTCGACAACAACAACAACAACTTGCATTTACAGAGCATCCTCAATGTACAGCGAGGGCCCCGAGGTGTTAACTGTATAAATTAAGCATATACTAAGTACATGATTGGTTGGTTCTCAGTCACGCCGGAATTTAAATTTGATCAGTCTTCTTTCTTGAAAATAAATTGTTATGGTACCCCTACCTAAGACTCAGTAGTTTAACGCAAGAACACTTCTTAGGAATGAGGGGTGACCGTACAGAAGTTTTAAAATCATGAAGGGGCATGCATAGGGTGAATAGTCAAGGTCTTTTGTCCCCCAGAGTAGGCTAGTTCAAAACTAGAGGGCATTGGTTTAAGGTGAGAAGGGAAAGACTTAAAAGGGACTGAAAGGGCAACTTTTTCAACAGAGTGGTGCGTGTATGGAATGAGCTGCCAGAGAAAGTGGTGGAGGCAGAGACAATTACAACTTTAAAAGGCATCTGCATGGGTATATGAACAGCAAGGGTTTAGAGGGATATGGGCCAAGTGCTGGCAAGTGGAACCATATTAATTTCGGATATCTGGTCAGCATGGACGAGTTGGACCAAAGGTACCGTTTCTATGTTGTGAATCGCTATGACTCTGTGAACAGACATCCTCCCAAAGGTGTGGAGCCTAGTTGTGAGTACACTGCTGCGCACAAATTGACTGCCGCACATGCTATCTTACCAGAGACTCCACTTCATGTACCTCCCTGGTCACACAGTGCCTTGGAAGATCCTGAAGTTCTGATAGGTGCTACAGAAATGCACCTATGTGTTTTCCATTCTTTTTATTTGGATCAGTGTATCATGAGGGGAAATAAAGGCAAAAGTAGGGAGTTTATTCGTCCTTTATATAGGGTGCTGATGAGACTACTGCCGTACTGTGTATAATATTGATCTCCTTGGCTAAGGAAGGATGCAAGTGAGTTGGAAGTACTTCAGAGAAGCTTATAGACTAACCACTGGAATGGGTAAGTTGCATTACCAGGAAAGACTGGACAAGTTAAGCTTGTAACTGCTCAAGTTCAGAAGAGTAGGGATCTTCACAGGGTGGATGTGGGAAGGATTTCTCTTGTGTGAGAATCTGGGAGTCACTGCTTAAAAATAAGGGGGTCACCCATTTAACACAGATGAGGAGAATTTTCTTCTCTCAAAGTCAGAGAAACTTGAATGTCAAAGTATATAAAGCTTAGGACTGTTTAAAATAAAAAAAAGCTTATGGCAGATACCAAGGGCAGAGTCCGTGTTAGAGTATAAGAAAAAAAGTGCAGGGATGAATTTAAAAGGAAATTATGAAACTAAGAGAAGGATCAGAGCAGCAGAAATATGGGAACACCACCACCAGCAAGTTTCCTTCCAAACACTCATTGTCTTGACTTGGGAATATATCACTGTTCCTGTGTCTCTGGGTCAAAATCCATCTCTAATGGCATTGTGGGTTTAGCTACATCAAGTGGACTGCAGTCATTAAAACCTTTGAGCGTGGGAGTTGGGATATTATGTTGAGGTTGTACAAGACATTGGTGAGGCCTCTTCTGGAGTACGGTGTGAAGTTCTGGTCACATTGTTATAGGAAGGATATCATTAAGCTGGAGAGGGTTCAGAAGAGATGTACCAGGTGTGGAAGGTTCGAGTTATAAAGAAAGGCTGGGACTTTCTTTCACTCCAGCAGAGGAGGTTGGGACTTGACGTTATGAAATTTATACAGTACTGAGGTATAATGGTAGCTGTCTTTTCCCTAGGATGCAGGATTTCAAGACTAGGGAGCACATTTTTGTGGTGAGAGGAAAGATTTTAAAAAAGACATGAGGGGCAATTATTTTTACACAGAGAGTGGTTCACGTGTGGAATGAACTTCCTAAGGAATTGGTGGATGTGGGTAAAATGACAAAGTTCAAAAGACATTTGGATAGATACATGAATAGGAAAGAATTGGAGGGATGTGAGCCAAGACCAGGCAGGTGTGATTAGTTTAGTTTAGGATTATGTGCAGCATAAACTGGTAGGACTGAAGAGTCTGTTTCTATGCTGCATGATTCTATTACTGAGATATGAAAATTGGTAAGGCATTAAATGATGATCAGTGGACATCAGGTGAACAGACAGCAACAAATGGAATCCTAGAGAGAGTGCAGAGGAGATTTACCAGGATACTGCTTGTGCTAGAGGGTCCAAACTATGAGAAAAGGTTGGATAGGCCTGGGGTTAACCCCTCTGGAGTGGCAAAAGTGAAGGAAGACCGATAGAGATCTGCAAGATTAAAAGTACATTGATAGGAATGCAATTTTTCCATTATAGAGAGGTTAATAACCAGAAGGTGTAGATTTAATGTAAGAGGTAGAAGGTTAAGATGGGAATTGAGGAGAAGTCTTTTCACCCAGAGGGTGTGGAGAGTCTGGGTTTATAAAATCATGAGGGGCATTAGATAAGATAAATAACAAAAAGATCTTTTCCTTAGGGTGGGTGAGTTCAAAACTAGGGGGCATACTTTTACAGTGAGAGGAGAAAGATTTAAAAGTGACCTGAGGGGCAACTTTTTCCATAGAGAGTGGTTTGTGTGTGGAATGATCTGCCAGAGGAAGCGATAGTTGCAGGTACAGTTACAACATCTAAATGACATCTCGACAGGTACATGGATAGGAAGAGTTTAGAGGGATATCGGCCAAATGCTGGCAAATGGGACTGGCTGAGGGGTGACCTTATAGAGGTTTATAAAACCACGAGGGGCATGGATAGGGTAAATAGACAAAATCTTTTCCCTTGGGTGGGGGAGTCCAAAACTAGAGGGCATAGATTTAGGGTGAGAATGGGAATAATTTAAAACAGGCCTACGGGATAACTTTTTCAAACAGATGGTGGTACATGTATGGAATGAGCTGCCAGAGGAGGGTGGGTCAATTACGACATTTAAATGGCATCTGGGAATATGAATGGGAAGGGTTTAAAGAGATATAGGCTAATTACTGGCAATTGGGACTAGATTAGGTTAGGATACCTGGTCACATGGATGTGTCGGACCAAAGGGTCTATTTCCATGCTGTACATCTCTATGACTCTAGTTTAATTAGATTAGATTAGATTTCCTACAGTGTGGAAACAGGTCCTTCGGCCCAACCAGTCCACACTGACCCTCCAAAGAGTAACCCACCTAGACCCATTTCCCTCTGATGAATGCACCGAACACTATGGGCAATTTAGCACGGCCAATTCACCTAACCTGCACATCTTTGGATTGTGGGAGGAAACTCACACAGACACAGGGAGAATGTGCAAACTCCACACAGACAGTCGCCTAAGGCTGGAATCAAACCTGGGACCCTGGTGCTGTGAGGCAGCAGTGCTAATCACTGAGCCACCATGCCACTCGTGGGGAAACTTGGTCAGCATGGATTGGTTGGACCGGAAGGTCTGTTTCTGTGCTCTGACTGAGTCAGAAATTCTTTGGCTCTGGAGGATATGGTTCAAGAGCTACAAAACGATGTTAGTATAGTTAGAGCTGTGCTGCTTGACAAGTACACAATGGGCCAATTGGCCTCTTTCGATGCTGTATAAATTTATGAGTCTATGGAATTCTCTTCCTCAAAAAGGTGGTGAAAGCAGAATCCTTGAAGGCTTTTGAGGCAGAGTGGGTGAAAGGTCATCAAGGTTGGTGGGAATGTTCAATAATTAGATCAGTCTTGATTTTATTGATTAAAGCAGTGTCAAAAGATTGCATGCCCTCAAGAAGGGTCCTAAAGGAGCAGAGGAAGGCAAGGAGTTTAAGGGAGATAGTTCCAGAGCTTGGAGCCTACCTGAAGACATGGAAGTCAATGGTGCGGCAAAGAATTTGAGGGACATACAAGAGGCATGGACTGCAGGAGAACAGTACCCTCAAAAGTCTTTAGTGCTGCAGAGACAGGGAAGGGTAAGGCAATAAAGGGTTTTGAAGAAAAGAGATAGCACAGTGTCTCAGTGGTTAGCACTGCTGCCTCACAGCAACAGGGACTGTCTGAGTGGAGTTTGCACATTTTCCACATGTCTGTGTGGGTTTCCTCTGGATGCTCTGGCTTCCTCCCTGTGGAAAGTGATGCAGATTAAAGTGGCTTGGCCATGCTGAATAGCCCATAGTGTCCAAGGATGTGCAGGCTAGATGGATTAGCCTGGGAAATACAGGGTAGGGGGTGTGGATCGCTCTTTGGAGGGTTGGCATGGACTCAGTGGGCTGAATGGCTTGTATCCACACTGTAGGGATTCTCTGGATGAGAATGTCCTTCCACAGTGCTGAGTGCAGTGAGTCTGGCGACAGTGTGAACCATCCTACCCAGCACTGTGAGAACACATTGATGATTACACTGTGCACAATAGCTCAAATCAGTAGCAATGTAACCCCACAGACTGTAGGTCTGTACTCCATTGGAAACTGCGTGGGTTAGGTCAGGATAAGACTTGGCCACAGGTCTCTACCCCCAATTTAAACGTTTATCACATGAAGAATGGGCACAGCGGGTAAGTGACATCTGTGGACCTTATTCCTAACATTTTAGGGTGGTGTAAAGCTGGGATTAGCACAAAACAGGCAGGGAGGGGATAGGAAAATAAAATGAACAGTAAAGGGTTAAGGGACTATGGAATGCATTATGCATAACTGTCAAGTCAGTCACGGCATTTGTGAAACACTTATCTAATTTCCTCTTAAATATCGTGATTGTCTTGCAGAAAACAATTATCAAAGGGGGGTCAAAGAAAACAGCCATTATTGGCTCAATCACCCACAGAGGAGCTAGGAACAGTGCAAGGGTCAAAATAGCAACCATATGTTCTTGAACAGCACTGACTCATTGTGGGCATTATATACGTGTACATGTCCACTGTAATGTTTTTAGTGGGGCCAGTCTATGATCAAATGCTTCAGAGGAGTTCCTTGGAACAGCAGGAAGCCATGTGAGCTTAGTCTGTCTTTCATTTATGGCTTATTTATATTTTAAATTCCAGCTTGGATCGCTGACCTTTAACAATTCCAATTAATCCACACCCCTTTACAGGTTTTTTTTTGGGTGGGGGAGGTGGGAGAAATGGAGAGAGAGAGAAGGTGGGGACAGAGCTCCTGATTGCTCTGAACAGCCTGGATTTTATGGACTGTTATGGACTCCCCGCTTCTACTTCACAAATGAATAGTTTCTCCACATCCACCCAAATAGTCTCAAATAGCCACAAATTAAATCTTGTACAAATTACTACAAACTACCCGACAATCTTCTGTGCTGCAGGAAATACAATCCTGGTCTACGCAACCAGTCCTTGTAATTTTAAGCCTTGATTAGCAGGGCTCTGGTAACAGAAATATGCACCACTGATTGAAGGCAGTTCAGAGACACAACGTACCACATTGGCACGCTGAGTTTTGATCGTCCTGACACAGGAAACTGTCCATTCACTGCCTTCACCAGAGGACAGCGAGTGTAACTCGCTGTGTGCACGTCTCTGTCTCTCTCGCTGCAACTCTGTTCGGGTCTCTCCCTCTGTGGTCTGGAACACCTGCAGCATGGCTTGTAAACACTAGCACTCACTCAGCGAGCCCATGACGTGGAAAGAACTGAAAGGCTTTCCGGCTCGCGTATTTACAAAAGCACCTCAGACCGGCTCAGAAGTGCTGTTCTGAAGCACCGCCACGAGGAACATAGAAGCAGCCACTTTGCGCACAGGAACCCTGTCCAAACCTCCCACAAACGATAAAGTGATAATGACCAGCCCATTGGGCTCAAGGCCAGAGGTGTACCCCCATGCAAGTGAGTATCAGAAAGCTGCAAAGAAGAGAAGGCCTGGACTTCATGAGCTGGCTGGCCAGGGGGTTGCATGTGGCCCACAGAAGCAGCTTGGAGATGTTTTTAAAGCAGGCGCTGCACATCACAAAGACTACTTTTTAACACATACAACCAATGCACTACTTGGTGGAGGGGGAAGGGTGAAGAGCTGGAAGATGGAGGTAGGAACTGCAGTGAAATGAGCAGAGTCCCAGCCAGTCTCACAAATGAAACTGCTATCTGAAGGTGCAGCACAGAGACAGACACACACACAAAGCAAAAAAGAGTGGCCAGGCAGAGGGCGAGAGGGGGCGTCTGATAGTGTAGAGGTACATGACACAGAGGAGAGGAGGGGGTGCAAGGCTCAGAGAGGGGATGGAACAAATGAGAAATCACACGAGTGAAACACAGCACTAGTAAAGGAGCGTGCAAGCAAGCAAGACAGGACAGCAGCCAGCAGAAAATGCAGGTGGTACACAACTCAAAACACTGGAGAGCAAACAATCTCAGGGTGAAACTGAAACTCATAGCCCCCTGTCCTAATTACAAATGCTGAAAAGGAGTTCGATACCTTAACGCCTGCTGCAGATCCCAGTCACCCAGGGGCACGATATTAAACCGTTAATGGTTGGTCACAAGCACATGACCTAGGAAAGTTTCATTAGTGCTGTTGTACAGTCACCAAATCGTCAGCAATAACTAGAAGAAAAACAATATGCCTTAAAATAGTACACACTATCTACGATTACCCAGGTGCTGTATGACTGACTCAGCCAAAGTTTACACTAGTTGATGACTGATCACTTTGTAATTGGCTAACCTGCATGTCTTGGTCAGTGGACACAGGGCTTAAAGTCTAACTCCCTTACACATTAACCAAAGGGAAGAGCAGAACACAAGTTTTTGCACCGTGACTGCTGAAGGAAACACAACTGAACCTGTTTGCTGTTACTGTCAGAGATAATGCTCCTCAGATGCTGCCTGAACTGCTGTGCTCTTCCAGCACCACGAATCCAGAATCTGGTTTCCAGCATCTGCAGTCATTGTTTTTACCTATCAGAGATAATGTCCTGTCCAGAGAAAAAAAAATTAAAGAACTTGCACCTATAGTGTGCACAATGAATGTTTGGACCTTACGCACAATTAAGGACTTTTAACTTTCTAAAAGGTGGCAGCCATTCTAAGCACAGAATAGTTCCATAGCCATGTGATAATGTCCTGTTGATGCTAATGCTTTTTTCATAAATGTTATGTTGGCTGAGGGCTAACTAATTTAGTGCAGCACGGTGGCTCAGTGGTTAGCACCGCTGCCTCACAGCACCAGCGTCCCAGGTTCAATTGCTAAATTGCCCATAGTGCTAGGTGCATCATTCAGAGGGGAATGGGTCTGGGTGGGTTACTCTTTGGAGGGTCAGTGTGGACTGGTTGGGCTGAAGGGCCTGTTTCCACACTGTCGGGAATCTAATCTAATCTAATTCCCCATCAACTTTGCAGCAGTTATCGTGGTATCTTTTACATTCACCGTATAGGGCAGACATAGACTAAGTTTAGTCTACTCATCTGAAAATGCAGCACTTCCTCATCTGAACTGAGCTATCAGCAGAGAGAGCCACCTTTTAAACCAAATGAGGAGTGATGAATCAACTCTACTCTTTTTAACCCCTCTATCAGTCAGAACAAATATCTTTAATTCTTTCCAGCAAGCAGCTTTAATGCTCTTCATTTGAAACATAGTATAAGACCAAACTAAAAAGCGGATTTGAACAACAGAAAGAGGTATTTTGTTATTTACTAACTGAAGAAAAATAATAAAACTTGACATCAAACATTTGTGGTTGGCTCAGTGGTTGGACTGTTGCCTCACAGAACCAAGGTCCCATGTTTGATTCCAGCCTCGGGTAACTGTCTGCGGGGAGTTTGGATTTCCTCTGGGTGCTCCAGTTTCCTCCCACGGTCCAAAGATGTGCAGGTTAGGGTGAATTGGCCATGCTAAGTTGCCCATAGTGTTCGGGGATGTGTAGTTGAGGTGTATTAGTCAGGGGTAAACGTCGAGTAATAAGGTAGGAGAGTGGGTCACTCTTCGGAGTGTGTACTTGTTGAGCTTGGTTCCACACTGTAGGGATTCTATGCGCAGGTTGTGGGGGGATCTGACCATGCTAAATTGCCCAGAGTGTTCAGGGATGTGTACGTTAGCAATGTGAAATGTAGGATTACAGAGATAGGGTAGGGGAATGGGTCTGGGCGGGATGCGCATTGAGGGTTGGTGTGGACTTGTTGGGCCAAATGGCCTGTTTCCATATTATAAGGATTCTATAAAAAAATACACACACACGCAGATATAAAGTTTAAAAAAAGGAGTATGTGACTTGTATTAAACAAGAAGGTCAAGAATGTGCAGTTTTTTAAAAAAAAGGTGCTTTGAATCTTTGAAATGTTAAATTTTAACCTGTGACTGCGGTTGTTTAGTTGACGTCCTGTATACTCAAATACTGGCAAATATCTAAATATCCTTGAGCTCTTGGTGAATTTCCAATTCACTTTGTTATTGTTTACTGTTATGAGGCGCTGAGGAATACAGGCATGGAGTGAGGGAGAACGTTTGACTTAGCGTCACACAGCACAGAAACAGACCCTTCAGTCCAACTAGTCCACACCGAACATAACCCCAAACTAAACTAGACCCACTTGCCTGCTCCTGGCCCACATCCCTCCAAACCTTTCCTATTCATGTACTTATCCAAGTGTCTTTTAAACATTGTAACTGTATGTACATCCACCACTTCCCCTGGAGGTTCACTCCACACACCAACCACCCTCCGTCTAAAATAATTTGCCCCTCATGTCTTTTTTAAATCTCTCTTCCCTCACCTTAACAATATGCACCCTAGTCTTGACATTGCACATACGAGGGAAAAATAACACCTGCCGTTAATCCTATCTACACGCCTCGTGATTTTATAAACTTCTGTAAGGCCACCTCTCAACCTTCTACGCTCCAGGGAAATAAGTGCCAGCCTCATCTAGCCTTTCAAACTCAAATCCTCCATACTCTGCAGCATCCTGGCAAGGTTCTTCTGAGTTCTCTCTTGCTCAACAATATCCTTCCAAATTAGGGCATCCAGAACTGGATGCAGTATTCCAGAAGGATGTTGCCAGGAATTGGGAGGGCTCCCGCTATACAGAGAGGCTGAAAAGGCTGGGGCTGTTTCCCCTAGAGTGTCAGAGGCTGGAGAGTGACTTCATAGAGGTTTATAAAATTATGAGGGGCATGTATTGGGTAAATAGGCAAGGTCGTTTCTCTGGGGTGGAGGAGTTCAGAACTAGAGGCCATAGGTTTAAGGTGAGAGGGGAAAAATTTAAAAAGGGACCTAAGGGACAACTTCAGGGTACCGCATGTATGGAATGAGCTGCCAGAGGAAGTGGTGGAAGCTGGAACAATTAAACATTTAAAAGGCATCTGGATGGGTATATGAATAGGAAGGGTTTAGAGGGATATGGGCTAAGTGTTGGCAAATGGGTCTAGATTAATTTAGGATATCTGGTCAGCATGAACGAGTTGGACCAAAGGGTCTGTTTCCATGTTGTACATCTTGATGACTCTAGAAGAGACCTCACCAATGTCCTGTACAACCTCAACATGATGTCCCAACTCCTACATGCAGGGGTCTGAGCGATTAAGACAAACCTTTTTGACTACCCTGTCTACATGTGATGAAAACTTCAAAGAATTAAGTATCTGAATCCTTACATCTATCTGTTCTGCAACACCACCTAAGGCCCTACCATTAATTGTACAAGTCCTGGCCCTGCTTCTGTGTATTAAAATTCCTTTTTTCCTTCTCTGCTCTGACCATAAGCTGTTCTCTTGAAATACATTGAACTTGGGTGTTTCCACATCAGCGGTCACGGTTTTTAAACCAGCTGGATAATGTATGGTCGACCACCCATAAAAGCCCAAGAGGTATAACGGAAAGAAATCAGATGAGAATTTCTTCACACATGAGTTTCAGTTTCTTTTGATAAACTGTTAAATTTGGTCCAGGAGACCTTTGTGAATCTCACAATGGTTTTGCATGTTTGGCTGAACCTGGCTTTCTCCTAGTGTTAAAAACCAGTTTAAAAGTCTCAGATTGAGGTCTCGGATACTAAAACCAGGTGATGAAAGCTGGAAATTATTAGTTCATTTTTTGCTACTATAGTGACAAATTGTTTTCATAAGAACTAAAGACTCATCATCTTAACAAGAATGGTAGAAAATGTAATAGAATTCCTCCCAATGGGGGAAATCGAAAACTGCATAGAAACTTAAAGCATAAATAAGCTTGGATTTCAAAAAGAAAACTTTTTTCTGTCACATTTTCTTGATAAAAGATTGGCTTAAAATTTGTTTTTAACATTAGATTGGATTCCTCTACAGTGTGGAAACAGGCCTTTTGGCCCAACTAGCCCACACTGACCCTCCGAAGAGTAACCCATCCAGACCCATTCCCCCGACTAACTCTATGGTCAATTTAGCATGGCCAATTCATCTACCCTGCACATCTTTGGACTATGGGAGGAAATCCATGCAGACACGGGGAGAATGTGCAAACTCCACGCAGACAGTTGCCTGAGGCTGGAGTCGAACATGGGTCTCTGGCTCTGTGAGGCAAAAGTGCTAACCTCTGAGCCACCGTGCCACCTTATAGAAGATTGGTAGAGAATTGACTAACAGAAGACAGAGACTTGGGATGAAGGGACATTTTCAAGGATCAGTTTTGGAGCCACAATTCATTACAATACTTACTGGCCTGGACGACAGAAATTAATGCACTATCTTTGAATGTACAACTTTCCACTCAATGTGAAACAGGAGTCACACAGCACAGAAACAGACCCTTCGTTCCAACTCGTCCATGTCAGTCAAGTTTGCCAACTAAACTCTTCCCACTTGCCTGGGTTTGACCCACCCCTGCATGGGAAGGCATGTGGGGTGAATGACAGAGGGATACAGACAAGTTATGTGAGTGGACAAAGTCCTGGCAGATATTGTTCTGATCACGTGACATAATGATGATGTCATTGACCATTTAGTCTCACACACTCTCATACCTTACGGCCCGCAGAGTGAACACCTTCATAACAAGCTCCTGCTGTTTAACAATTCAGCCTCCTGGTCCTCCTCGGAGCTTACCAGAGGGCTACACAGTAAACGTAATTTATCTAAAATGTCCAAAGGTGCTTCAACAAGATACTGCATACAAATTAAGACAATAAGGACAGTGCATGCGGAACATTTTTGGCATGCAAGTGTTGTAATTTCAGCAGATGGACACCTCAGTTTCAGGTATGTCTGGCACTCCCTCCTGTGCTCTTCACTGCACAAGAGCTGATCTTGTGGCTGAATGGTAACGACAGAATGTTGGGAGGGTGGGTGTGCTGAACCATGTGGTACAGAATGTACTATGTACTTGCACAGTTCTGCTCACTATTACAGGACAGAAAGGGCATGGACAGACTGTAAATGACTTACAAGCACTTTACCAGAAATGCAACATTTTTCCCATTCAGGAAAGGGACAAGCGAGCCAGGAAGGCTGAACAGAAGCACATTAAAAAGTTACAAAAGGTTTTAAATCGACTTTATTTCCCGGCTAACTTCAATGTATCATTAGCAGGAAGTCAACTGACGAATGCAGAAGAAACATATTCACTCAAGTGAACGTGAAACTTGATACTAGAGGGAGCGTTTGAGACAAAGAGTTGTGAAACATTTAAGGGAATGCTAGATAAATGTAAAGTAGCATGGAACGCTGAGTTACAGGAAACAGGCAAGGAGGCCAGGGTAGAGCAGAAATGGTAGGGGCAGGTTGGACCAAACTATTTCGGTGCTGTATACTTTAAGCAAATTCTATGTAATTTATAACACTCTGCAGATCTGGTGATCTCCCTTTCATGGCAAGCAAACAGCTAACTTACTTGGTACGCGTGTTTTTCTGAAGATGTCCGTGTATCTTCCAGAATACATAATGGCCTTTTCCATTTGGCTTCACATTTATCAACAGGCTTCCTGTTTACCTATGAAGAAGCTTGAAGCTTGTTCATCTCTTTCACTCTCTCTGATGATCAGACAGGCTGTTCGGTTTCTTCCCCCACATTTTCTGTCTCATGTGATGAAATGCTTCCTTGCTTATCAATTCTGAGGAGGGCGAATGTGTCTCTCTTCTCTCCCCCCCCCCCCCCCCCCCCCCCCCCCCCCCCCCCACCCCACTCTCTCTCTCTCTCTGGAGTTTCCATGTATTTCCTCCTTATGTTTCCGATCTCTAGGCATTAGTCATTCTTTTTATTCCTGTAGCTTGGCCACTGCCCACTTTGCATAAGGAGCTAAAGGCTAAAATGGTAGAGATCCTGAAAGTGCAACGCTGCAAAGTGTGATTGTATGAAAGTTTTACGCAGCAGTTCAAACCCAAAATATGGATTCAACCACATTTCAATCTGTAGTTCACTCCCAGGTATCCATTATTCTGTATATAAACCATCTGAACCCCTCGATTAGATTCCAGTCTGTAACTCACTCCCAGGTATCCATTATTCTATATATAAACCATCTGAACCTCTCGATTAGATTCCAGTCTGTAACTCACTCCCAGGTATCCATTTTTCTACATTAATATCCATGTCCCCTCGGGTGGATGTAAAAAATCCCATAGATGTATTTTGAAGAGGAATAGGGGAATTAACCCTTATGTTTGGACCCTAATTTTAATCTCGAGCAAACTGATATAGCAAACTGAATAGGCTGGAAGCTTTTTTCCCCACTGGAGTGGGGAACGTTGAGAGGTGACCTTATAGAGGCTTATAAAACCATGAAGGGGTATAGATAGGGTTAGTCGCAGCTGTCTTTTCTCTCGGTGTGGGATTTTAAGACTGGGGGTAAATTATTTTAAGGTGAGAGGAGAAAGATTTTTAAAAGTCTTTTTTAAAAAAAAAACACATACAAAGGGTCAGGTGTAGAACGAACATCCAGACGAAGAGGTGGATGCGGTTTCGGTTAAATTTAAAAAATGTTTAGCTAAGTACTTAAATAAGAAATGGTTGGAGGGTTATGGGCTGTGCACAGGCAAGTGGGACCAGTTCAGTTTGGGATGATGGTCGGCATGGACTGGTTGGACCAAAGGGTCTGTTTCCATGCTGTATGACTCTGTGACTGGGTAACTCATCAAAACAAGTTACCCAGTCACTGACACACTGTGGTTCCTAAAGGCATTCCATGCATAAATTGGCTTCTGGGCTCATTACAGATACTACACTACAGAAGGATGTCACTGACTGAATTGCACATATTGGGTGTCCTGGATTTATGAAAGGTGCTATAGAAATGTAAGCATTTTACGTTAAAAAAATCTATGAACAATTTGAACGTCGTGATCAGATTCCTGACCGTGTATACTTACAGCCATCCATGATTCTTTCGAACACTGTCTATTCCGAAACCCCGTGTGGTAAGAAAGGTATTTCTCAGTCACAGAATCAAGCCCCAAACCACTTTGTTGGAGTTTAACAAATGTCTAACAGTAGGAGGCTTAAGATGCTGATTCAACCATTATTGAGACTGTGCTACAAACACGTGCTTGCTACGTTGCAGAACTGCTGAGCTGTTCCACAAGTTCAGCATGACTCAAGGGGGTGGCTTAAATGGACACGAGGATCCCTTGCGAATGCACAAACATTAAAAAGAAAACAAAAGACAAACCCACACCCTGCACAGCCCAAAGTGACCTGGACAGCCAGCCAGTCAGTCAGTCAGTCAGTCAGAAGCAGCAGCAGCAGCAGCAGAGACAGAAAACAGCAGCACAGATGGGCCGATATAAAAGGAGGGCAGCCTACAAGTCACTCGTTGCAATTATTCAGACCCCCAGCCTAGGGATGCCAAACCAGCCCTAGCTGGAAACAACACACCGACCAACTTGCTACCTTTTTAGGAAACAGAACTGCAATTTGGAAAGAGAATGAGAGGACGGGGGAAAAAAAAAAGGGACAGAAACTTGGAACAACAATTTTTTGGCAAGACGTGGGTTCCTTCCCCTCCCAGGGCTGCAGACTGTAATAAAGAGCAAATGCTGAAAATGGCACCTTCCCAAGAACATGGGAAAAAACCTGGGGAGGTTAAAAGGTTTCCCACTGGGACAAATAAATTCCTTTAATCTGCCATGGACATATGAACGTGAAATAAAAACCAGGACAATTGAGGGCATTGAGCTTAATTTAGAGAGAAAAAAAGCAGCTGGTTAAAGCCAATAGTTTGAAATAAAGAGAACGAACATTTCCACCACAGCAAAGAGTTGACAGATTAGTTTAGTTATGAATACTCATCCAGCACGCAGGGATTCTCTCACCCATCTTCTGCCAGTCACTGTGTGTGAACAGAAAGGCTCCTTGGTTGCAAATGCAGTTTTTCACCCCAAAAAAGCTTTCTAACAAAAATTAATGTCCACAAAATAAAAGCATGGTCCTACCAGAACAAGGGGCTTTGATCCTATCTGCCCATCTCCTCCTCGGAGGTGGGGGGTTGCACCAAGTATGAAGTGGAGTGCCGGCCGTACCCTCAGGTCCCTTACTCCAACGGTCAATTATCGGAGATCCTGTTGTTTCCAATTCTTCCTCCTCCTCCTGTCTCCTTTGTGTGTCTGTGCACGCTGAGAGCTGACTTTGCTTTTCTGTACTTTGGCAGCTTTGGGTGTAAACCACTCACCCTCGGCAGAGAGGAAATGTGTCACTTTCGGGTAGGCCTCCTGGTCAGGAAATCTTTCACGCTGACTGTTTGGAGCATAAGCCAGCCTTCCTTGTGCTGGCTCTTTATAAGCAGAAACAATTCCAAGCTGCCCACAGCCGGTCCTGCCTCTGGGCTGCCGGGCACTGTTCGCCAGAGGGGGTTGGGTTTGAACAGAGCGTTCGGAAGCCGTGAGTCAAGGGGAAGGGACGGGGGTGGCTTGGGGATGCAGCCAAGCCCTTCAGCCAGCAGAGCGACCGGCATCAACGCTGATCCTCACCGCTATAGCTGCCGGCACGCGCGGTCTAACCGTTTAGTGCAGAGGGCCGTCTGTCCTCTGCCGCCAGGCGTTCCTCTGTGCCATGTTGTTTCTGGTGCTCTCTGCTGTCACGTCCACCGGCAGATGAGGACGGAGTCAGTCCAGGTGACTGGAGGCTGATAGGTTTGCCGTGCCCAGCTCAGGGCAGCCGCTACTCCGTTTAGCAAAAATCCCGCCGCGTCTGCAGGTTTAGATGGTGTCTCCACTCCACCGGTTCAGTCACGGTCTCCTCCGCTGCACGGGAGGGTTTCACTAAAGGGTTAAAAGAAAGAAACGAGCTCAGAATTAATACGTCACTCCCTTCCCAACATCAAAAGCTTCCAAACACAGCCGAGAAATTTCACCCCGGAGATGGGTCGCGGGAGCCTAGAACTTCACTGGCTTCCACACCTTCCTCAGGAACGCCTTTACATCCCACCCAAAGGTGGAACCTTCATTCAGTGGCTTGGGCCGGGGTGGTTTGGACTGGGGAGGACGACACAGGCTGCAGGGCTGACACCACCTCCGAGCACAGATTGATGGCGGCCACAAATGCTGATGAGGGTCAAGGCGGTTTTCTGGGATGTCATCCCAGTTTACAGAATTTGTTTTTAAAAGCAGAACAGAAATGATTCCTTCAGCCCAGCGTATCCATGCTTTCACCAAACATCCATCTATTCTTATCCCAAATTCCATCACCATGGCGTTTCAAGTGCTACTCTAATTTAGTTCTTAAAAATATCTTGAGGGTTCCTGCCTCTACCACTTTTACAAACAGAGTTTCTGATACCCCACCACCCTCTGGGTAAAATTTCCTGTCCTCAATTCTGTCTGAGCCTCCTACTCCTAACTTGAAAACTGCCCCAGTTATTGACCCCTTTAGCAACGAGAGCTGTTTCTCCCTATGCTACCATCGCACTCATCTTCCTACCACTGAGCCAAATTTGGATTCAATTTACCAAAATTACCCTTGAACCCATCCCAAGGACTCCTAGCTTCTGAGCCAGTCTGCCATTTGAGACTTTGTCAAAAGTCTTACTGATGTCCATGTAGACTACATCACCTTCTCAAAAAAATCCCATCAAGTTTACTAGACATGATCTTCCTTCGATAAAGCTGACCATCCTTGCTCAGGCCGTGCCCCTCCAAATGGAGATTAATTCTGTCCCTCCTTGTTCTTCCCAATGATTTCTCTACCACTGCTGTTAGACTGACTGGTCTATAGTTGCTTGATTTACCCCCATAGCCCTTCTTCAAGATCACATTGGCTGTCCTTCAGTCCTCTGGCAACCCTCCTGTGACCAAAGAGGCCGTGAAAGTTAATGTCACAGACCGTGCAATCTCCTTGGTTGCCTCCTACAGAAGCCTGGATAGTTATCTACTTTGTGTTCTATGATCTATGAAAACTCTGAAAATCACCTTCCTCTGCTGATTTGTTCAAGTATATCACAACTGATCTCTAGAGTGAACATCGATGCAAAGAAGTCATTTATAACCTTAGCTATGTTTCCCAGCTGCACATACTGACCGTTAATTTAGTCCTTAATGGTTATTCTCCTGTTCTTAATTTCTCTGATCAGGTCCAGGGGATTTATTTACTTTTATGTGTATTAAGGCCTTCAACACCTCCTCTTCTGTCATACGGACACTTTTTAAGACATCACTATTTATTTCCCCAAGCTTTCTAGCTGCCACGTCCTTTGCCACGGTAGACACGGACGTGAAATATTTGTTTAGTATCTCTCCCCTTTCCTGTGGGTCCACACAAAAATGATCTTGGTCCTCAAAACTCCTTGAATAAAAAAATGAAAGTGCTGGAGAACCTGAGCAGATCTGGCAGCATTTACAGAGAGAGAAACAGAGTTGGTGTTTCAAGTATGTTATGACGCTTAATACAGAGCTAATGCAAAAAGCTGTAGCTGAACAACAAAGCAGATCCATTTCAGCTTGAATCTCTGCGGCACGGTGGCACAGTGGTTAGCACTGCTGCCTCACAGCGCCTGTAGACCTGGGTTCAATTCCCGACTCAGGCGACTGACTGTGTGGAGTTTGCACGTTCTCCCTGTGTCTGCATGGGTTTCCTCCGGGTGCTCTGGTTTCCTCCCACAGTCCAAACATGTGCAGGTCAGGTGAATCGGCCATGCTAAATTGCCCGTAGTGTTAGGTAAGGGGTAAATGTAGGGGTATAGGTGGGTTGCGCTTCGGCGGGTCGGTGTGGACTTGTTGGGCCGAAGGGCCTGCTTCCACACTGTAAGTCTAATCTGGTCAGTGTTGAGTCGGTTGACTGCAAACACGTAGGCAGCAGTTGAGTGCAAAAGTCACTGGATTGGTCTTGTTGATTAGCTAATGATAACAAGCGAAGAGGTGCGCATTCATGGACTTTGAGCGAAGCAGAATTGGGATCACTGTGATATGCCGGACAGAAAATCAAGAGAGCCAACAAGAATTTGGGAGATGAACCAAAAGGAAGTAAAGCATCAGCTGGTGCCTTTATGATAACTGGAGACAAAAAAAAAAGAACAGACGACAGAAAACTTGATCTCTTTATAATCAGGTAATATCAAAAAGCTATCAAGGGAAATTTTAGGTGCACGGAACACCGGCAAACGGATTTCAGCCCGGAGAAGGATAGGGTATTGTATCTGGAGAAGGTCATCAACATAAGGGAATGTGCAGGATGTAGAGAGAAGGTTTGCACGACAGATAGCCTATGGGGCCACAATATGGCCTGCAGAAGGCTCCAATTTGGTTTGTTATTCTAAATACAACTAAGTGCAAATTTCTGCAAGCTGTTGCACCCCCAATCAGAGTCCGCTTCACTACGGAGCCTAAAAGATGGGAGAGAAGCAACCTCCGACTGGAAAAGCGTAGCAAAGGGAGCGGTGTTTCACTCAGCCCAAGGTCTTTGCACTCGGTGATCCCTCCCTTCATCGGTACGGGAACACATAGGCCCTGCGCTCACACTATTACCCTTTTGAATTATTCCAACAGTTTAGATGTGGATTTTCCTGTAAGGAGCCGGTCGCAGTCCACTTTGGTCAGATCCTGACTTATTAGAATAAAAATTACCGTTCCCCACCACCCCCAGTTCAAAATCATTATTCCAGGCCGTCTCTATCCTTATCCATAACTGCCTTAAATTTTATTGAATATGATCGCTACCATTTCATTCCTTAAAATTAGGTCCAGCACTATCTTGCAGGACTTATTAACATGCTGGCTTAAGCAGCTCTCCCGGACACTAAGAATTCTGACCTCTAAGTCTTTCACACTCTGTCTATCCCAGTTAATAAAGGGAAAGTTGAAATCCCTTATTAGTATCCTACTATTTTTACACTTAGTCATACAGCATGGAAACAGACCCTTCGGTCCATCCAATCCATGCCAACTATTATCCCAAACTTCTGGAGATATGCCTGCATATTTGTCTTTCCATGTCTTTCAATCTTTCCCCAACTGTTCCGCTGTCTATAGCAATATGGTTGCCCCATTTTTTTGCTCTCAGTTCTCCCCACACAGTCTGATTTGAGGAACCTAAAGTATCACACTCCTCCTTGATCAATATTGAGACACCACGTCCCCTTCTACACTAACCCACCTATACCCACACACATCTATCGTGCGGGAAGATTCTACACCCTAGGTTACTGAGCTGCTAGTCCTGCCCTTCCCTCATCCATGTCTCCTAGATGGCAATGCCACATCCCCAAGGGTTAATCAACACCCTCAACTCATCTGCTTTTAAAAAAAAGACTCATCCAGCTTTGCCTCAACTCGATTATAGCTGATTTCTTAAAATTTTCCTAAATGTCTGGTTTTCCCAACAGCCCTCCATGCCCATACATGTCAAGCCATGCCCTCCCACTCACCTCCAATAGCACCTCACATTTTCGATTTCAGTCCATAACACCACTTCACCCCACACATCTCTTCATGGCCTCTTGTAACTTGTATAGGCTCAGGCATTTTCAGTACCAAGAGAGGCCAATCGGTTCTTCGTGTCCACTCTGGTCAAAGATCTGACTATACTAATTCAATTTCCGAGCTCCTGGCCCAGGGCCTGGAAGCTATGGCAACACAAGTTAGTATCTAAACACTGCTTAAATGTTTCCAGAGCTACTGACTCAACCATCCATTCCCAGGCAGGGAGTTCCAGATTCTCACCCAGTCAGTGAAAACAAAATCCTCAACCGTCTCCTTCTATCTCATCTTAAATCTTTATTGACCCCTCTACCCAATGGAAGAACTGGCTTCCTGTCTCCTCTTCCTTACTATGCCCCTCGTAATCTTCATACAGCTCTATCAAGTCCCCTTTCAACCCAAGGAAAACAGCCTGTCCAAACGTTTCTCATATTGGAGATCTTCCAGTCCAAACACACAAGTTGAGCTGCGTCCTAAACCACACTGTATACACTTCCAGCATACCCTCCCTGCTCTTGTATTGCATGCCTTGGCTAATAAAAGCAGGTGTCTTCATGCATCTTGACTGCCTTATGTATTTGCCCAGCTACCTTCAGGGACCAGTGGATAAACACATGGAGGCCCCAGTGAACTTCAGAACTTTCCAGGGTCCCTCCAGATGGAGTATACATAGACTTTGGCTTTGTCAGCTATGCACAAGTGCAATACCTCACATTTCTCCAGCTAGAATTCCATTTGCTGGCTGCTCTGCTCACTTGATATCCTCCATGCTATTTACCACCCTACCAAATTCTACGATACCCTGAACTTCTTGATCATAACCCCAGTCACCCCGCCCCCCGCATTGAAATCCAATCCTCAATGTGTACTACAAACAGCAGGGGTCCGAGCAACAGCACCCCACTGGGGAGAGACCTCCAGTTACAGAAATATCCTTTGAGAGTCACCTTCTCCTTTTCCAGCCAATTTGGGATCCAAAGTGCCTCTGTTTTGGATCCTGTGGGTTCTTTCTGCCAGTGAGACCTTATCAAATGCCTTGCTCACTTCCATGTCGATCAACCATATGTATTACCAACTCATGCCCTCCCCACATACAGTCACCCTGTTCCTCTTGTGAGCAAGTGAAAGCATCTGGAGAAAGAAGATTGAGAAGCAGCATTTTGATTCGCATAAGAATAAACTCAGCAAACCCCATAGACAGACAATGCTGATCAGAGTCAAGATTAGAGTGGTGCTGGAAAAGCACAGCAGGTCAGGCAGCATCCGAACAGCAGGAAAATCAGCATTTTGGGCAAAAGCCCTGAACTGTCTTTTTAATCTTTCCTTCCATCCTTTCTTTTGTGCTGGTCTGTACACGTGTCGAGAGGAAATTTATAAAGGGGTTAGCATTTAAATTAGTAGTTATATTTTGATGTTTCATAATTGTAACTACAGAAAAACGTTTAATTGTAATAGATAGTAATTCTTGTTAAGTACAGAAATCTAGTCCACGCTTTTGGTCAACTTCGGTTTGAAAGACAGGCAAATTGGGGAATTCTCCAGACGTTCAACAACGTTTAACTTTTGTGAAAACTCTGGAGCTTGGTTTCTAGCACACTATCCCAGGGAGACGTCATGCAGGAAAGTAGGAGAAGGTGGACAGATGGGCCTGTAAATTGATGAAGATATACGTACAATAGGCAGGGATAACCTAAGCCCATGAAAGCAAGATGAGAAAGCAATTTGGGTAGAAATGAGAAATTATAATGGCAAAAGGTCAGTTCTAGGAGTGGTGCACTGCCTCCACTAACAGTAACCACAACGTAGTATGCAGCTTAAAGGAAGCAACAATAAGAACTTGTCAGAAAGGCATAGATGTATTCCACAATCCTAATTTGGAAATATATCACTGTTCCTTCAGTGTTAATGAGTCAAGATGTCAAAACATTTCCCCCCTTGCCACGGGGTGATTCATGAATTGACTGTTCAATCTCTACCCCTTCTCCGTGAGATAACTGCACATCAAATATAGAATCTCAACCCTCTCTGTGGGAGTTTTTAAAAACCAATTATAGAAACTCATCTGCCTTGCTGGATATTAATAGAAACTTTTAATCAGCTTGTTCGGGCATGTTGGTGACACACCCGTAGAACAGGTGGAACATAACATTGGATTTTCTGCTACAGAGGTAGGGACGCTACCACTGTGCCACAAAAGACATTTATGTATGGATTGTGAAATTTCTCACCTCCTCTGTGGGGTATTTATGCAATACAGGACTTCCTCCACCTTTCAGTTGGACATCTGCATGTTCATTCCAGGGTTTCTCACCTCCCACAGGTAGGATATGCATGTATATTTAATGTGGAGTCTGCCCCCTTCCCCTGGAGGGATATACATTAAACCTGGGGTTTCTCACCTTCCCCTGCCAGGAAAGACATGAAACCTGGAGTATCCCCCCTGTGGTGGGATACACATTGACCCTGGAGTATCCCCCCTGTGGTGGGATACACATTGACCCTGGAGTATCCCCCCCTTGTGGTGGGATACACATTGACCCTGGAGTATCCTCCCCCTGTGGTGGGGTATACCTTTAACCTGGAGTATCCCCCCCTGTGGTGGGGTATACCTTTAACCTGGAGTATCCCCCCCTGTGGTGGGGTATACCTTTAACCTGGAGGATCCCCCCCGTGGTGGGATACACATTGACCCTGGAGTATCCCCCCCTGTGGTGGGATACACATTGACCCTGGAGTATCCCCCCCGTGGTGGGATACACATTGACCCTGGAGTATCCCCCCTGTGGTGGGATATACCTTGACCCTGGAGTATCCCCCCCCTGTGGTGGGATATACCTTGACCCTGGAGTATCCCCCCTGTGGTGGGATACACATTGACCCTGGAGTACCCCCCCCTGTGGTGGGATATACACTGACCCTGGAGTATCCCCCCCTGTGGTGGGGTATACCTTTAACCTGGAGTATCCCCCCCGTGGTGGGATATACATTGACCCTGGATTACCCCCCCCCCCCGTGGTTGGATATACACTGACCCTGGAGTATCCCCCCTGTGGTGGGATATACCTTGACCCTGGAGTATCCCCCCCCTGTGGTGGGATATACACTGACCCTGGAGTATCCCCCCCTGTGGTGGGATATACACTGACCCTGGAGTATCCCCCCCCCCTGTGGTGGGATACACATTGACCCTGGAGTATCGCCCCCCCCTGTGGTGAGATACACATTGACCCTGGAGTTTCCCCCCCTGTGGTGGGATATACCTTGACCCTGGAGTATTCCTCCTGTGGTGGGATACACACTGACCCTGGAGTATCCCCCCTGTGGTGGGATACACACTGACCCTGGAGTATCCCCCCTGTGGTGGGATACACACTGACCCTGGAGTATCCCCCCTGTGGTGGGATACACACTGACCCTGGAGTATCCCCCCCTGTGGTGGGATACACACTGACCCTGGAGTATTCCCCCCCTGTGGTGGGATACACACTGACCCTGGAGTATCCCCCCTGTGGTGGGATATACACACTGACCCTGGAGTATCCCCCCTGTGGTGGGATACACACTGACCCTGGAGTATCCCCCCTGTGGTGGGATACACACTGACCCTGGAGTATCCCCCCCTGTGGTGGGATACACACTGACCCTGGAGTATCCCCCCCTGTGGTGGGATACACACTGACCCTGGAGTATTCCCCCCCTGTGGTGGGATACACACTGACCCTGGAGTATCCCCCCTGTGGTGGGATATACACACTGACCCTGGAGTATCCCCCCTGTGGTGGGATACACACTGACCCTGGAGTATCCCCCCTGTGGTGGGATACACACTGACCCTGGAGTTTCCCCCCCTGTGGTGGGATATACCTTGACCCTGGAGTATTCCTCCTGTGGTGGGATACACACTGACCCTGGAGTATCCCCCCCCTCACCCTGTGGTGGGATACACACTGACCCTGGAGTATCACCCCTGTGGTGGGATACACATTGACTCTGTGGTGGGATACACATTGACCCTGGAGTATCCCCCCCCCTGTGGTGAGATACACACTGACCCTGGAGTATCCCCCCCTGTGGTGGGATATACCTTTAACCTGGAGTATCCCCCCCTGTGGTGGGATACACATTGACCCTGGAGTTTCCCACCCTGTGGTGGGATATACCTTGACCCTGGAGTATTCCTCCTGTGGTGGGATACACACTGACCCTGGAGTATCCCCCCTGTGGTGGGATACACACTGACCCTGGAGTATCCCCCCTGTGGTGGGATACACACTGACCCTGGAGTTTCCCCCCCTGTGGTGGGATATACCTTGACCCTGGAGTATTCCTCCTGTGGTGGGATACACACTGACCCTGGAGTATCCCCCCCCTACCCTGTGGTGGGATACACACTGACCCTGGAGTATCACCCCTGTGGTGGGATACACATTGACTCTGTGGTGGGATACACATTGACCCTGGAGTATCCCCCCCCCCTGTGGTGGGATACACATTGACCCTGGAGTTTTCCCCCCTGTGGTGGGATACACATTGACCCTGGAGTTTTCCCCCCTGTGGTGGGATACACACTGACCCTGGAGTATCCCCCCTGTGGTGGGATACACACTGACCCTGGAGTATCCCCCCTGTGGTGGGATACACACTGACCCTGGAGTATCCCCCCCTGTGGTGGGATACACACTGACCCTGCAGTATCCCCCCCTGTGGTGGGATATACATTGACCCAGTGGTGGGATACACATTGACCCTGGAGTATCCCCCCCTGTGGTGGGATACACACTGACCCTGGAGTATCCCCCCCTGTGGTGGGATACACACTGACCCTGCAGTATCCCCCCCTGTGGTGGGATACACACTGACCCTGGAGTATCCCCCCCTGTGGTGGGATACACACTGACCCTGGAGTATCCCCCCCTGTGGTGGGATATACATTGACCCTGGAGTATCCCCCCCTGTGGTGGGATACACACTGACCCTGGAGTATCCCCCCCTGTGGTGGGATACACACTGACCCTGGAGTTTCCCTCTGGCTTTGGGATGTTTACCCTGATGCTCCTGGGCTCTGAGGGGGAGCCGCTCTCTCTCTCTCTCCGGTCACCATGACGACGAGTCCCTAGTGACGGGACGGTTACCCGACGGGCCGCGGGTTCGCCCCCCCCACCCCCTGCCCTCCGGTCTCCATGGTTACCTACCTTCCACCACCCCCCACGCACACAGCCCTCGCGCGTCCCTCTTCTTCCGGCTCGAGCCCAGCTCGGCGCGGTGCCCGCGCGCACCAAATGCACGTCAGCGCGTCCTCCCTCCTCCACCCCACCCCTCCTCGCCGGCACGCCGGAAGGCGGCCGCCGGCTGCCATTGGCCCGGGACGGTCACGTGACGGCTGGCTGACGTGTCCGCCGCCGCCGGGCCTCCGATTGGACGGTCCTGGTCACGCGGCGCGCACCCAGCCCGGAAGGAATGAATGAATGAATGAATGAATGAATGGAGTGGGTTGCATCGCCCCTCACTGTGTCTCTCATTCCCAAACCTCCCCAGAGGATGCACCAGGAGGAACAGCCTTAACACTGGCCTTCAAAAATAGTGAAACGTTTTAAATCCACAAACTATTTTCATTCGTTTTTAAAAATTATAGCCATTGATGGGAATAAAGGAAAAAAATCTACAATGTGTAAATAATTTACATGGGTTAACATTATTGTGCATTGCTGTGTACAAGTCCGGTCTCTCCTCACTGAACTAAGGGTGTAAATGCATTAGAAGCAGTTCAGAGAGATTCACTTTATATGATTTTCTAATCCATGACTAGATTAGGTTACTTACTTTTTTTATTTCAAAAATATACATTATTCATAAAATAATTTGATGGTCTGTACAGTTGGTCGTGCCATACATATGTAGACATTGACATACAGAGATCAGAATTCATCATTTTTATACAGGTCTGTACGTTTTTCAATCATATGTCCATATAATTACCTGAGGTGTCAGCAGAGCCCAAATGACTGCACGGGCCCCCTGTTCTTCTTTAGACAGGCAGATGTTACACGGTGGTCTTTCCCCACCGCGCCTTGGCGGCAGCTGCCCCAAACTTCAGCGCGTCCCTCAGCACGTAGTCCTGGACCTTGGAATGTGCCAGTCTGCAACACTCAGTCGGGGTCAACTCCTTCAGCTGGAGGATCAACAGGTTTCGGACCACCCAGAGAGCGTCCTTCACCGAGCTGATGATCCTCCAGGCGCAGTTGATGTTCATCTCGGTGTGCGTCCCGAGGAATAGGCCGTAGAGCACGGAGTCCCGCATCACGGCGCTGCTCAGGACGAACCTCGACAAACTCCACTGCATTCCTCTCCAGACTTCCTCTGCATAGGCACATTCCAGAAGGAGGTGTGTGACAGTCTCGACTTACAGTGTGGAAACAGGCCCTTTGGCCCAACAAGTCCACACTGACCCTCCGAAGAGTAACCCACCCAGACCTATTCCCCTACATTCACCTCACACTACAGGCAATTTAGCATGGCCAATTCACCTAACCTGTACATTTTTGGACTGTGGGAGGAAACCCATGCAGACATGGGGACAATGTGCAAACTCCACACAGTCAATTGCCTGAGGCGGGAGTCTGGTGCTGTGAGACAGCAGTGCTAACCACTGTGTTACTGTGACCTTGCAGAGGTTGAAACAATCATGAGAAGGGCATGGAGAGGGTAAGTAGATAAAGTCTTTTCCCTGGGGTTGAAAAGAACTGGAGGGCAAAAGTTTACAGTGAGTGGGGAAAGATTTAAAAGGGACATAAGGGGCAACTTTTTCACACAGAGGGTGGTGCATGTATGGAATGACCTGCCAGAGGATGTGGTGGAGGCTGGTACAATTACAACATTTGAAAAGGTGTCTGGATGAGTACATGAATATGGAAAGTTTAGAGGGATATGGGCCAAGTGCTGGCAAGTGTGACTAGATTAGGTTGGGATATCTGGTTGGCATGGACAAGTTGGACTGAAGGGTCTGTTTCCATGCTGTACATCTCTATGACTTGTTCAGAGATGTTATTACACACCCTTTGGAACGGGTGAGTCTCGAACCCAGGCCTCCTGACTCAAAAGTAGGGACTTCCCAGTAAACCCCAACAGCCCTTGAGTATCAATCAACTGGTAAGATAAGACCATAGGACATAGGAGTGGAAGTAAGGCCATTCGGCCCATCGAGTCCACTCCGCCGTTCAATCATGGCTGATGGGCATTTCAACTCCACTTACCTGCATTCTCTCCGTAGCCCTTAATTCCTTGTGACATGAAGAATTTATCAATCTCTGCCTTGAAGACATTTAGCGTCCCGGCCTCCACTGCACTCTGCGGCAATGAATTCCACAGGCCCACCACTCTCTGGCTGAAGAAATTTCTGTTCCGAATTAACCCCCTCTAATTCTAAGGCTGTGTCCACGGGTCCTAGTCTCCTCGCCTAACGGAAACAATTTCCTAGCATCCACCCTTTCCAAGCCATCTATTATCTTGTAAGTTTCTATTAGATCTCTCCTTAATCTTCTAAACTCCGATGAATACAATCCCAGGATCCTCAGCCGTTCCTCGTATGTTAGACCTGTGCAAAGAACTGAGGGTGCTGTTTGTCTGAAACAAAAGCAGATATCATGGGAAGGACTCAGCAGATCTGACAGCACTTGCAGCGAGAGAAACAAAGTTAACGTTCCGAAGGTCACTAGTCTCGTTCTAGACGGTGGTATTTTACAGGGAGTGTTAGAATTTTACAGGTTAGGCCTGGTAGCCATTGGGGTTTAGAAAAATGAGAGGCAATCATGCTGAAACATGGAAGAGCCCAAGGAGTCTTCACAGTGGACACTAAAAGGATGTTTCTCCTCATGGGGAGAATGGAACAAAGGGACACACAGTTGGCTCATGCTATTTCAGAGGTCAGGAGGATCTCTTTTTCTCTCAGAAAGTTGTCAGTCTTGGAACTCTGCCCCAGAAAAATGGTGGGGGTGGCCTGATTTAATATCAATACAACATTTAATTGAGGCAGATATATTTTTTGCTAACAAGGGAGTCATGTGGTTATTGTGGGTAAGTGTGAATGTGAAATTGAAGCTACAATTAGATCAACCATGATATTGTTGAATGGTGAAGCTTGGCGGATCGACCAAATGTCCTATCCCCACTCCTAACGTATACCAGTATGGGCACCCACAATTTTATTGACAGTGACTTGTTATAGTGCACAGAAGAACGTGGGCATCTTGGACACAGACAATTGGTTATATATAGCTTGTGGGGTACTACTCCACAATGGACACTGAAAGGAGGCAAGCCTCCATAAACACCAAGAATCAGAATAAGGATTGAATCTGTTCCGTTTGTGTACGTGGCACATGTGCCACTTAGTCAAAAGCAAAAGTCAAGCTCACAGGAACAGCAGTGGCCCTAGTACCACACTGACCTCTGAGGGACACCGTATCATATTTTCTTCCCAGGTCTGAAAAACCAATCATTCACCACTCATGTTCCCAGTCGCCATTGTCCCTTTTCTTTGAGCGTGACCGTGTGCATTCACAAGCTAGCCTCTGGAAGTTCAAATACACCATATCAAACACTACCCTCATCAATTCTTTGTTACTTCAAAAAAAACCCGATAAGCAAAGCATTGTAACCTTTGTGCTGATTTTCCTTAATTAATCCTTGAGTGGCTGTTAATTTTGCCCCAGCTTATCCTCTCTGAAAGCCATCCCACCACTGATGTTTAGAGTAACGGGCCTGTAGAAGCTGGGTTTCTGCTTACATCCTTTCCTGAACGGGGGGTGCAATATCTGCATTTCTTTAGCCCTCTACCACCAATCCTGTATTTGAGGAGGATTATGGTCAGTGCCTCTGCAATTTCCACCACTCTTTTGCTCCCCACCTTTGATGTATCTCACCTGGTGTTGATGGTTTATCAGCATTAACTGGAAAATAGCCTTTCTGATACTAATCTCTACCATTTCTTTTAGCCAATATACAATCTCAACTACCTCCATCCCTCGTGACCCTGGTTGCATCTTCTTCCTTGGCAGGAGTATTCAACTTTCTACTGTCCGAACTTTTAACTGTTTGTTCTGGAGAAAATTTTTCTGCAAATAGCAAAATGACGTCATAAACCCATTTAAGATTTTGCTCCACCAAATGGCCCCAGGAATTAGTTTTGCACATGACTCACATGTGCTGCTTCAATCACTCAACGAGAGCACACATAAAACAAACAGAGGATTGTTTCAGCCTGTTGGAAAAGATCAATATGTGGCAATTTAAGCAGGGTCACATTGTTCCAAGACACATTATAAAGAAACTGCAGCGTACTCAATGCTGCAACTGATCACAGGCAATGATCTGAACAATGGCACTCTTATACTGCACAAAGCAGAAATGCATTGAACTGCCCCCGAGCACTTTTCGACCCACGACGTAATCCTGACAGCACACAAAAAAAAACAGTGAGCCATTCGTGCCCATTAGTCAGGTGGGCCGACATTCAGGGTCACGTGAGATCAGAAAGCACAGCAGCGTTATCAGGTAGTGGTGGTTCAGAGACTGCGAAGAGAAATTCTGCAGCAGGAATCCCCGCAGAGCGTCGAGAATATCAGTGGCTTTGAGGCCCGAGGAAAGCTGGCGAGTGCGGACGGGAGATCGGGGCGAAGTGAGGCCAGGACGGATTAACCGGGGGGGGAATCCGACTCTGTGCCACCTGATGGATGGTGAGACTGGCAGGTGTTCCGTTCTGGCGAGACGTGGGCACGTGATGTATCTGTCTGTCCCCCGTCAGGCGTGTCCCTGTTCCTGAGTCGCACCGGCCACGTCACCTTAGCCCGCTGCTCCAAGCGATCTCCTCAGGGTGTCAGTGCCCTAGATAGGGTGCCTTTGTTTTACCCCAGCCCGTGGGCAATCTCTGGTGGGGGTGCTACCCAGGGATCCAGAGATTCTGGTTGCTCACACCCCTGCAGAGCACCTCGGACGTTTCACAATGGGAACGGGTGCCACACAAACAATAGGCTTTGACACTACGATACGTGAAGTTTTGTTTATTACCTGTGAATCCCCAGTTAAGCCAACATTGTGCGACACCGTCTCTCAGACTCTCACAACCTAAATATGGTTTGCTCATCTATACAATCTGGAACAGAATATCATATGGGTGGCGGGAGACAGAGAAGTGAGTGAGAGAGAGAGAGAAGGGGAGACGGAAAGATGGAAGAAAGAGCAATGGGGGGGGGGGTGAGAACGGATTGAAGAGGGGAATGGGAGGGAAAGAAGGAAAGATGGAGCAAAGGGTGATGGGAGGAGGGTTGTGGGCAGAGGGGGGGGGGAGGGAAGAAGGGAAGATGAAACGAAGGAGCGGGAGATAACAGAGCCCCCCCCCCCCACCCGAACAGTAATCACTCCATTGGCTGCAGCGCAGTGCCCTGGTTCCAAGGGCAGTCCCAGCTTGCTGAGGGTATGTCTCCCGTGTTTGTGCGTCAGTCCAGGACACTTTACTGCGGCAGCAAACCGCCACCAAACCAGTTTCTCTGAGGCCAGTCCGACGTCTCGCCACACCCTCTCAGCCGTTCCCAACCCTGGTCAGGAGTCCTCCTTTTCTTGGTATCTGAAAGAACGAGATGTCTGACGTTGCGATAAAGCAGGAGGACAGAGTCACAGGCACTGGTCGGGGTTGGAGGGGGGGGGGGGGTTTTGCCAGATTGAGGCATCGTCCACCCACTGCATGTTCTGGCCATCCCCACCGCGCTTTCCCAAACACAGCTGCCCTCCCGGAACCAGCCCAACTCTGCTGCCCAGCCCCGGGTGGGAAGCGTCAGGAGCGGGACGTTAGCCCCGGTCACCAGGAAACAATCGTCGATAGTCGCACAACACAGCCCCCAATCAGCTGGTTCACTCGTGCGCTTTGGGGAGGGGAATATCGCCCTTCCTGACTCGGTCGGTCTACCCGTTAGTGTGGACCCGTGGCACTCTGCGGCTGAAACGAACCGCTGGTAAACGCCAGCCTTGCCCATCAATAACCATAAAGGAAAGGGTGGCACGGTGGCTCAGTGGTCAGCACTGCTGCCTCACAGCGCCAGGGAACCAGGTTCAATTTTACCGTCGGGGGTGACTGTCTGTTTGGGGTTTGTACATTCTCCCCGCGTCTGCGTGGGTTTCGTCCCACAGTCCAAAGATGTGCAGGTTAGGGTGGATTGGCCATGGCTAAGTTGCCCATAGTGTTATCTATATTAGTCAGGGGGGAATGGGTCTGGGTGGGTTACTCTTCGGAGGGTCGGTGTGGACTTGTTGGGCCAAAGGGCCTGTTTCCACACTGTAGGGAATCTAATCTAAAACCTTGGAGGCTGCGTCTCCCTCACACCCCCAACCCAAGACCCGCCCTACCGCGACTAGACCTTCCCTAGCCGACCCAGCCACCCCCTCCCCACCCCGTGTCTGGCCCTGCACCCACCTGCAGTTCATGCACGTGTAGAACACAGTCTGCCCTTCATCTGCCGAGCGGGTCTGCCTAGTGTGGTACACCATCCCTTCGTGTCCGCACCGCGAGCACTTCCGGTCCACCTGGGGGGCGCAACAGGCGCAGGTCAGCGGGTGGCAAATGTACCCCCACCCCCCTGCCGGGTTCCCGTCCTCCAGGCCACCCCTCCCAACCACGGACGGCACCCACCCGCACCGTGCCCCACCCTCTCCAACGGCTGCCTGCCTACCCGCGTGCTCCTATCCCCCCTCATGCAACATCAGCCTTCTCCCATTCACGGTCACAGAGTCATACGGCACAGACACAGACCCTTCAGTCCACTACGGCCATGCTAACCTGGTTTCCCACGCTGCACCAGTCCCATTGGCGTGTCTTAGAGGGACATGGGTCACATGTCCCCCCTAGACCTTTCCTATTCATAGGGTCTGGTTCCATGTTGTATTACTCTTCGGTCCAACCCGTCCATGTGTACCAGATTTCCCAAGTTAAATTAGTCTCACTTCCCTGTTTGGCCCATAAACCTTTCCTATTCATACACCTGTCCAAATGCTTTTTAAATATTGTAACTGTACCCCCATCCCACTTCCTCTGGCAGTTCATTCCACATACTAACCATCCTCCATGTGAAAAAAATTACCCCTCATGTTCGTTTTAAATTTTTCTTCTTAAAAAAAACAAACCCCCTAGTTTTGAACTACCCCACCCTGGGGAGAGACCTTGCCTGTTCACCTTATCCAAGCCCCTCATGATTTTATAAACTTCCATAAGGTCAGCCCTCGATCTGTTACACTCCAGCCTCTCCTTATAACTCAAACCCTCCAGTTCTGGCATCACTCTGGTCAATCTTTTCTGAACCCGCTCCAGTTTAATGTTTTTCTTACAGCAGGGTGACCAGAAGTGGACGCGGTACTCCAAAAGCAGCCTCACTCACGTCCTGTACAACCCCAACGTGACATCCCACCTCCTATACTCACAGGTCCGAGCAATAAAGGCAAGGTGCTGAATGCCGCCTTAACCACCTTGTCTAGCTGTGAGGCAAACGTGAAAGAATGATGTACCCGAACCCCTAAGTCTCTCTGTCCAACAACACTAACCAGGAGTCGAAGAGTGTGGCGCTGGAAAATTACAGCAGGTCAGGCAGCATCCAAGTAGCCGAGGAACCAATGTCTCAGGCATTCCTCCATCAGGCATGACTCCACCATTAATTGTACAAGTTTTACCAAAATACAAGACCTCGCCTTTATCCAGTTCCCTCCAACTGAGACCCAGCCTCTGTATTCAGAGCACCACCTCACACGGTTTTACACAGTTTGGGCCTTGTGGATGATGGGAGGACTAATGTGACCGGGTTCCACCTGCTCAGTGAGATCACGGTGAGTCTGTGTCCTGGCTGTCCGTTGCTGCTATCTTTTTTCCCAGATCCTGGAACAACCCCCAACTACAGTCACGACAAACTGATCGCCCTTTGCGGAACTGTGTTTCCAAACTTCCCTCATCTTTTGGGCGATACGGAAACGCCTCAGCTTACCCTTGGCCCCTAACGTTAGGAAATATTTCCCTTGGTCAGGGGGAGTGTAATGAGACATTTTGTTCTCTTAATATCCTGAAGTCTTAAATCAGATCAACCCCATTACAGTAGTTGACATACAGTCCGAGTTTGAGTCATCTCTCCTTAGATCTAGGTATCTTTTTCTTCTCCCTGAGTTTGATACTTCCTTCTGAAGAAGTCATGCCCAGAACTGCTCTCAGTTACTCCCACTCCATCCCTTCAACATTTCACACCTCTTGACAGAAAGACTGAGAACACAGAGCAGTACAGTGCAGGAACTGGCCCCTCGGCTCACTATGTGGTGAACATGACACCAAATTCAACTAATCCCTCCTGCCTGACCTTGCTCTGTATCCCTCCACTCCTTGCTTATCTAAAAGGCACTTAAACGCTCCTATCGTCTCTGCCCATACCACCCCACCCCCTGCAGCATATTCCAGACCCCTACCACCCTCTGTGTAAAAATAAAGGGCCCCTCACATCTCCTTTGAACGCCCCACCCCCCCTCACTTTAAATGCACACCCCTCCAATATTGGATATTTCAATTCTTGGAAAAACATTTTGACCGTCATCCCTACCTACGTATCTCATAATTTTATAGACTTCGAATCCATGAGCCTTTTTAATTATTCCCTGATGCTTAGTTACGCGAATGTGGAGACCTGCACCCCGTACCTTTGAATCTCTAGTCTTTTCACCATTTTGAGTGGGTCCTCTATCTTATTAAAGCCCGGAATGAATTGCCTCACAGTTACCCATGTTGATACCCACATACCATGGTTTCCTCATCTCTTAATTTTTCGCTACCTCTGCAATTTCATGCCCCAACTCTCAATATTGGCTGTTGGTGCTTCCCTCTCCTCTTGACACACTCTGCCATCCGAATACCCCTCCCACGCCCCATGTCCTAACACCTGACTTGTTGTGTCTCTCGAACAACACCTAATCAGACATTGTATTCAAAACCTCTCTCTTCGTTTAAAGTTGTCCCCCTGTTCCAGATGCACTTCCCACTTCATCAACCGCCTCCCCCTCCCCTCTGCCATGTACATCTGGATCCCTTTCGCAAGAATGTTCCTCCTGAGCGGTGCAGGTTAGCTGCTGCTACTGGCCTCTGCAGCCACCCTCCCTCACGGCCACTCACCACAGGTCCCTTGAGATCCCCACCCTCGTTCTCAGCGGCCAGGTTTGACTGCATGACGTCTGGATTGTTAAACACCATTTCAGAGTGGACCTCCGTTCCTTCAAACTCTGGAAGAAGAAGGTTGTCAGCGACAGAGAACCAAATGTGAGCCACAGGCCGTGGGCTAAGTGCAGCCGGCCAACGCCCCAGCCCACAAAGTAAACCCGACCCCCAAACTAGGCCCTCAGTTTGAATCCGGCACTGGGAGTACTGGATAGGGGGGAACACTTTCAAGGCAGCTTTACTTTCTGCTTAACACAGTAGAGAAAACTTTGCTCTGTGTCTAACGCCTTGCTGTACATGTTCTGGGTGTGACTGATGGGGACAGTGTTCAGAACAAAGGGAGGACTGCAGATGCTGGAGATCGTGTGGTATTAAAGGGTTAATTTGCTCTGCTGACCCCCAGGAAATGGGATGTCTCGAGGGTAGAGTGGTATGTCTCTGTCTTACAGGTAGAATGTAAGGAATTTACATTCCCATCTCAGGACATTCAGACCCATTTGCATGGCCATTTCCTAGGTACTCAGCGTAAAAGAATTACATTATCATCCCTAATCAGAAATTAGATTAGATTCCTTTCAAGGTGGTAACAGGCCCTTTGGCCCAACAAGTCCACACCAACCCTCCAAAGAGCAACCCACCCAGACCCACTCCCCTATATTTACCCCTGACTAATGCAACTTACACCACGGGGAACTTAGCTAGGCCAATTCACCTGACCTGCACATCTTTGTGACTGTGGGAGGAAACCGGAGCACCCGGAGGAAACCCACGCAGACACGGGGAAAACGTGCAAACTCCACACAGTCAGTTGCCTGAGGCTGGGATCGAACCCGATTCCCTGGCGCTGTGAGGCAGCAGTGCTAACCACTGTGCCACCATGTCGTTCCCCCCCAATCAATAAGACCATTACAACTAAAATTCTGACTATACCCTGCAGTTTAAAAAAAAATGATTCACAACAGATCTGGCCATTAAGGGATGAGTTATATGACATTGTTTCTGGAAATGATGTGATCACTACATTGTGCCTCGAGTGGCAGGTGACTGGGGGGGGTCGTCTTGTGAGTGTTACTGGCTGTAACGTGAAACTCTTGTACTGTATAAAGGAAGGACTGGTCCTTTTGTTCAGAGAGCTTCTCTTGACACACTTCACAAGCATTGCGAAGAGTGTTAAGTGATCCTTCAAAACTTGTTCTTCTTAATACATTTTGGTTGTCCAGAGAAAGTTGGCGTCTGCAGTTCCATCAAGTGTTAAAAGTATCTCAGAAACGAAAAGAACTCACGCTCAGAGTTGGAACAGTGAGACGCTGGAAAAGCGCAGCCAGATCAGGCAGCAACCGAGCAGCAGGAGAGTCAATGTTTCAGGCATAAGCCCTTCATCAGGAATGAGGCTTGTGGGTCAAGGAGATAAATATGAGGGGAGTGGGGCTGGGGTAAGGTAGCTGGGAATGTGATAGGTAGATGAAGGTGGGGGGGTGATGGTGATAGGTCGGAGAGGAGGGTGGAGTGGATAGGTGGGAAGGAAGATGGACAGGTAGGACTGTTCAAGAGGGCGGTGCTGAGTTGGAAGGTTGGGACTGGCATAAGGTGGGGGGGGGGAAAATGGGGAAACTGGTGACAGTGTCAAGTGAGCTTTAAAGTTTAAAAGAATGGGAGCTTTACTCTCCGTTTAGAAAATAGAGGCATACCTCTGGATCTAATACCATGCTGTACTTTCCCTGAGAGCGTTTGATGGAGACAACGTAGAGTTAGTTTGACTTTCAGTTTAGTGTAGAGACAACTTTACTCTGTACCTAACCGCATCCCAGACATAGTCAGATGTCACATGACACCAGGGTGTGGACCAACAGCTTTATTTGAAATCACAAGCTTTCGGAGCGCTGCTCCTTCACCAGGTGAAGTCTCCTATACATGTCTTTTTTAGATTACTTACAGTGTGGAAACAGGCCCCAACAAATCCACACCGACCCACCGAAGTGCAACCCACCCATACCCCTACATTTACCCCTTTACCTAACACTACGGGCAATTTCCCATGGCCAATCCACCTGACCCGCGCATCTTTGGACTGTGGGAGGAAACCGGAGCACCCGGAGGAAACCCACGCAGACACGGGGAGAACATGCAAACTCCACACAGTCAGTCGCCTGAGTCGGGAATTGAACCAAGGTCTCGGGCGCTGTGGGGCAGCAGTGCTAACCACTGTGCCGCCCACAATGTTTGGGAGTATTTGATGGAGACAGTGTCAAGGAAGCTTTACTTTCTTCATCCTACCCTGGGCTGTCCCTGTCCTGGGAGTGCTTGCTGGGGATAGGGTTGAAGGAGCTTTACTTTCTGTTTAACAGAGTAGAGAGAACTTCAGTTTCAGTTTACAACAGGAGACGTTCTTATTTTGATCTAGCCCATTCTGTACTTGCTGTGGGAGCCTTTAGTACCACAGTACAGGTCAGAGCACAATGTAGTCTTATTCATGGATTATCTTGAGAGTGACACTCTGGCTCCAGGTTGGTTGGTGTTGTTACCACCAGGCTAATAATCCAGAACCCTGGGCTAATATTCGGGGGACTTGCTTTCACCCTGACAGAGGGTAAAATTCAATCTGGAAATTGTGTAACCAACCGCGTCGACTGTCTCGCAGATTAACAAATGTCCTTCAGGGAAGGAAATCTGTCGTTGTTACCTGGTCTGGCCTACATCTGGACTCCTCTTGACTGCCCCCTGGGCAGTAGATATCAGCCTAACCAGAGATGCTCACGCCCAACAGACGTTGTTTTAAAACATGTCGACTTCCTTGCAGCCAGGTACTTTCCCCTGACCGGTGTGGGTGGGGGTTGTGTGCGTAGGGGGTGAGGTGTGTGTGTATGTGTGAGAGAGAGGGGGTGGGAGGTGGGTGTGTGTCTGTGCGAGGGGTGAGGTGTGTGAGAGAGGGGTTGGAGTGTGAGAGGGAGTGAGGGGGGTGGGTGTGTGTGTGTGTGAGGGGAGGAGGGAGTGGGTTGTGTGAGGGAATGAGGAATTATGGGTGGAGGTGTGTGGGGGGTGAGAGATGTGTGAGAGGGAGTGGGTGTGTGAGGGAGTGGGGGGTTGTGGGGGGTGGATGGGAGGTCTGGGGGAATGGGTGTGTGTGTGTGTGTGTGTGTGTGTGTAGGAGTGGTGTGTGTGTGATCTTTTCTATGGTAAGTGATCAGCCCCATGGGTAATACAGGTACGCAATCCTTTATCCGAAATCCAAAAAAGCTCCAAATTTTGAAGTCTTTATCGTGACATTTTCTTTCCTGTATAAGACGGTTGTTTGGGCGAATGAGTGGCCCAACCCCACCCCCATCACTCAGTGGTGAAGATGGTGGTGTTGCCAAGCACCAGCAGGTGTCACTGGTGTCCCAGCCCTCGGACTGGTCACACGCGAGTCTGCCACTCTGTACATCACTGTGAAAACATTTATTCTGGAATCCGAAAAATTCCTAAATGTGAGAAACAACCGGCCCCAAGGATTCGGGTAAAGGATTGTGTATCTGTATTTCGTGGACGCATCGGAGGATTTCAATGATGGTTCTACCTGTCGTGCCAACCAGCTCCTCCACACCCCTCCCTGGTGCGTACTAAACGCTGGCGGAGGTTGGGTTTGCTTGCACTGCTGGCATTATTTCATGGTATTATCACATTCAATGATTTCAGCTCCTGTATCGCTTCCCCTCGCGCGCTCTGACACTCACTGCTCCTGTGTCGCTTCCCCTCGCGCGCTCTGACACTCACTGCTCCTGTATCGCTTCCCCTCGCGCGCTCTGACACTCACTGCTCCTGTATCGCTTCCCCTCGCGCGCTCTGACACTCACTGCTCCTGTATCGCTTCCCCTCGCGCGCTCTGACACTCACTGCTCCAGTATCGCTTCCCCTCGCGCGCTCTGACACTCACTGCTCCTGTATCGCATCCCCTCGCGCGCTCCGACACTCACTGCTCCTGTGTCGCTTCCCCTCGCGCGCTCCGACACTCACTGCTCCAGTATCGCTTCCCCTCGCGCGCCCTGACACTCACTGCTCCTGTATCGCTTCCCCTCGCGCGCTCTGACACTCACTGCTCCAGTATCGCTTCCCCTCGCGCGCTCCGACACTCACTGCTCCTGTATCGCTTCCCCTCGCGCGCCCTGACACTCACTGCTCCTGTATCGCTTCCCCTCGCGCGCTCTGACACTCACTGCTCCTGTATCGCTTCCCCTCGCGCGCTCTGACACTCACTGCTCCTGTATCACTTCCCCTCGCGCGCTCGGACACTCACTGCTCCTGTGTCGCTTCCCCTCGCGCGCTCCGACACTCACTGCTCCAGTATCGCTTCCCCTCGCGCGCCCTGACACTCACTGCTCCTGTATCGCTTCCCCTCGCGCGCTCTGACACTCACTGCTCCTGTATCGCTTCCCCTCGCGCGCTCCGACACTCACTGTTCCTGTATCGCTTCCCCTCGCGCGCTCTGACACTCACTGCTCGTGTATCACTTCCCCTCGCGCGCTCGGACACTCACTGCTCCTGTGTCGCTTCCCCTCGCGCGCTCCGACACTCACTGCTCCTGTATCACTTCCCCTCGCGCGCTCTGACACTCACTGCTCCTGTATCGCTTCCCCTCGCGTGCTCCGACACTCACTGCTCCTGCATCACTTCCCCTCGCGCGCTCTGACACTCACTGTTCCTGTATCGCTTCCCCTCGCGCGCTCCGACACTCTCTGCTCCTGTATCGCTTCCCCTCGCGCGCTCCGACACTCACTGCTCCTGTATCGCTTCCCCTCGCGCGCTCCGACACTCACTGCTCCTGTATCGCTTCCCCTCGCGCGCTCCGACACTCACTGCTCCTGTATCGCTTCTCCTCGCGCGCTCCGACACTCACTGCTCCTGTATCGCTTCCCCTCGCGCGCTCCGACACTCACTGCTCCTTTATCGCTTCCCCTCGCGCGCTCCGACACTCACTGCTCCTGTATCGCTTCCCCTCGCGCGCTCTGACACTCACTGCTCCTGTATCGCTTCCCCTCGCGCGCTCTGACACTCACTGCTCCTGTATCACTTCCCCTCGCGCGCTCCGACACTCACTGCTCCTGTATCGCTTCCCCTCGCGCGCTCCGACACTCACTGCTCCTGTATCGCTTCCCCTCGCGCGCTCCGACACTCACTGCTCCTGTATCGCTTCCCCTCGCGCGCTCCGACACTCACTGCTCCTGTATCGCTTCCCCTCGCGCGCTCCGACACTCACTGCTCCTGTATCGCTTCCCCTCGCGCGCTCCGACACTCACTGCTCCTGCATCACTTCCCCTCGCGCGCTCTGACACTCACTGCTCCTGTATCGCTTCCCCTCGCGCGCTCTGACACTCACTGCTCCTGTATCGCTTCTCCTCGCGCGCTCCGACACTCACTGTTCCTGTATCGCTTCCCCTCGCGCGCTCCGACACTCACTGCGGACGCTGATTTTAAAGTCACACTTGCGACACACGACATAGTTCTCAGGCCCGGGGAGCACCAGGATCGTTCCACACTCGGGGCAGAAATCCGGGTCACACTGGAAGCAAGAATCGGCCATCATGGGGTCTGCAGAGATCAGAAGAAAGGAACATCCAAAACGTGCGCAACATCCGCGGAGGGCCCAGCGTGGGAGATGCAGAGGGGCCGCTCGCGTTCGTGGGAACGTTGACAACCAGAGGGGAGTAATCTTGGAGTATGGGGTGACTGAGAAATGTCTTCTGTTGAATGATTGTGAACCTATTGAGAGGGCTGTTGAAGCTGAGCTATCACGTATATTCAAGGCTGAGGAAGATCGACTTTTAATCAGGAAAAGTTTGAAGGGAATCTCGAGGGAAGTGAAATTGACGATTATCAGATTAGCCATGATCGCACTGACTAATACAGCAGACTCGATGGGTGACTTCTGCACCTTGGGCTCAAATGGGAGACCACCTTTTATTCTTTTGGGTAGTTAGATCACCCACTGAAGGTGAAAACTGGATGCTCCTACCGCCACATGCAGGTCTGCAATGTGTCAACAATTTCAGCACAGAAACTGACTGGGCACAGATTAACACAAATCCCAGTGTGGCCGTTCAGTACTGAGGGAGTGCTGCACTGTCGGAGTGTCAGTACTGAGGGAGTGCCGTACTGTCAGAGGGTCAGTGCTGAGGGAGTGCCGCACTGTCAGAGGGTCAGTACTGAGGGAGTGCCGTACTGTCAGAGGGTCAGTACTGAGGGAGTGCCGCACTGTCAGAGGGTCAGTAGGAGGGAGTGCTGCACTGTCAGAGGGTCAGTACTGAGGGAGTGCCGCACTGTCAGAGTGTCATTGCTGCACTGTCACAGGGTCAGTGCCGAGGGAGTGCCGCACTGTCACAGCGTCAGTACTGAGGGCGTGCTGCACTGTCAGAGGGTCAGTACTGAGGGAATGCTGCATTGTCAGAAGGTCAGTATTCAGACGAGGTGTTAAACATCTGTTTGGGCAGATAAAGAAGAGATTTTCATGAAGAACACAGAATGGGCATGCATACGAACAAAAGAACTAGGAGCAGGAGTAGGCCGTCTGGCCCTGTGTGCCAGCTCCACCATTCAGTAACATCATGGCTGATCTTTTTGTGGTCTCAGCTCCACTTACCCACCCTCTCAGCGTAACCCTTAATTCCTTTTACTGTTCAAAAAATCATCCATCTTAGCTTTTGAAAGCATTCAATGAGGATGCCTCAACAACTTCACGGGGCGGGGAATTCCACAGATTCACAACCCTCTGGGTGAAGACGTTCCTTCTCAATTCAGTCCTAATCTGCCCTCCCTAATTTCGAGGCTGTGCAGAAACTCCCTTCATGCTTCTGTCTTATCTATTCCATTCGTGATGTGACATGTTTCTATAATTCTTTTAAATTCCAATGAATATAATCCCAGTCTACTCAAATCACTCCTCATCAGCCAACCGCACCCCCAACTCTGGAATCAACCTAATGAGGTGAAAGTGAGGTCTGCAGATGCTGGAGATCGGAGCTGAAAATGTGTTGCTGGAAAAGCGCAGCAGGTCAGGCAGCATCCAAGGAGGAGAGTCGACGTTACGGGCATGAGCCCTTCTTCAGTCCCTTTCCTGAAGAAGGGCTCATGCCCGTAACATCAACTCTCCTCCTCGGATGCTGCCTGACCTGCTGCGCTTTTCCAGCAACACATTTTCAGAATCAACTGTATGAACCTCCTGTGCACCCCCTCTGGTGCCAGGACATCCTTTCTCAAGTAAGAGGCCGAAGCTGCACCTAGTACTCCAGGTGCGGCCTGATCAGGAGCCCATACAGCTACAACATAACCTCTCTGCTTTTAAACTCAATCCCTTTGGCGGCGAAGGACATAATTCCATTTGCCTTTTTGAATTACCTGTGGTACGTACCTTGGTGTCCCTTCCTTGACAGCAGGCTCCAGCAGCTTTCTCCGGTGAAGCCGGAGTAGGGCAGCACGGTGGCACAGTGGTTAGCAGTGCTGCCTCACAGCGGCTGAGACCCGGGTTCAATTCCCGACTCAGGCGACTGACTGTGTGGAGTTTGCACGTTCTCCCCGTGTCTGCGTGGGTTTCCTCCGGGTGCTCCGGTTTCCTCCCACAGTCCAAAGATGTGCGGGTCAGGTGAATTGGCCATGCTAAATTGCCTGTAGTGTTAGGTAAGGGGTAAATGTAGGGGTATGGGTGGGTTGCGCTTCGGCGGGTCGGTGTGGACTTGTTGGGCCGAAGGGCCTGTTTCCACACTGTAAGTCTAATCTAAAAAGCCAAACCGGTCCATAATTCCCCAACTTTTGTCTACCTTTTGTCTACAAAAATTAAACATTTTGGGGTCACATGTCCCCTTGACCAACATTAACCTCCCAATGTCCTCTCAGAGGAGCAGACAGTTTAAAGTTTAATGGGATCTTGCCATGCCCGACCCCCCACCAACCCACACTCACTGCACACTTGCTTCCAGAAGTCTTCTGGGTGGTGCCAGGCGCTACACAAATGCAGTTGTGATATTGTTTATTTTCCTGTCGCCGTCTGCATCCCCCTCCATCCTGGGCCCAACTCAAAGCAAAACACCTCCCCAAAACAGCGCCTGACCCCTGAAACTGAACGGGGGATGTGGGTCACACTCACCTGCGGCCTAACGCTCAGGCTCCGGGCACAGAAACAGGAAACATCGGCTCCAGCGGCCGCCGCAGACAGCGCCGCCAGGAGGACGGGAGGAACCGCCGCAGACAGCGCCGCCAGGAGGACGGGAGGAACCGCCGCAGACAGCGCCGCCAGGAGGACGGGAGGAACCGCCGCGGACAGCGCCGCCAGGAGGACGGGAGGAACCGCCGCGGACAGCGCCGCCAGGAGGACGGGAGGAACCGCCGCACACACCGCCGCCAGGAAGACGGGAGGAACCGCTGCAGACAGCGCCGCCAGGAGGACGGGAGGAACAGGCAGGGACCAAACTGAATGTAGGATGCTGTAGGGGTCCCGGTGACCAGGTCTATCAGGGAGATACACTGACTGCTGAAGGGGGTCCCAGTGACCAGGTCTATCAGGGAGATACACTGACTGCTGTAGGGGTCCCAGTGACCAGGTCTATCAGAGAGATACACTGACTGCTGAAGGGGGTCCCAGTGACCATGTCTATCAGGGAGTTACACTGACCGCTGTAGTGGGTCCCAGTGACCAGGTCTATCAGGGAGATACACTGACTGCTGTAGGGGACCCAGTGAACAGGTCTATCAGGGAGATACACTGACTGCTGTAGGGGACCCAGTGAACAGGTCTATCAGGGAGATACACTGACTGCTGTAGGGGGTCCCAGTGAACAGGTCTATCAGGGAGATACACTGACTGCTGTAGGGGGTCCCAGTGACCAGGTCTATCAGGGAGATACACTGACTGCTGTAGGGGGTCCCAGTGAGCAGATCTATCAGGGAGATACACTGACTGCTGTCGGGGGTCCCAGCCACCAGGTCTATCAGGGAGATACACTGACTGGTGTAGGGCGTCCCAGTGACCAGGTCTATCAGGGAGATACACTGACTGCTGTAGGGGACCCAGTGAACAGGTCTATCAGGGAGATACACTGACTGCTGTAGGGGGTCCCAGTGACCAGGTCTATCAGAGAGATACACTGACTGCTGTAGGGGGTCCCAGTGACCAGGTCTGTCAGGGAGATACAATGACTGCTGTAGGGAGTCCCAGTGACCAGGTCTATCAGGGAGATACACTGACTGCTGTAGGGGGTCCCAGTGACCAGGTCTATCAGGGAGATACACTGACTGCTGTCGGGGGTCCCAGTGACCAGGTCTATCAGGGAGATACACTGACTGCTGTAGGGGGTCCCAGTGACCAGGTCTATCAGGGAGATACACTGACTGCTGTAGGGGGTCCCAGTGACCAGGTCTATCAGGGAGATACACTGACTGGTGTAGGGGGTCCCAATGACCAGGTCTATCAGAGAGATACACTGACTGCTGTAGGGGGATCCAGTGACCAGGTCTATCAGGGAGATACACTGACTGGTGTAGGGCGTCCCAGTGACCAGGTCTATCAGGGAGATACACTGACTACTGTAGGGGGTCCCAGTGACCAGGTCTATCAAGAAGATACACTGACTGCTGTAGGGGGTCCCAGTGACCAGTCTATCAGGGAGATACACTGACTGCTGTAGGGGGTCCCAGCGACCAGGTCTATCAGGGAGATACACTGACTGCTGTAGGGGGTCCCAGTGACCAGGTCTATCAGAGAGATACACTGACCGCTGTTGGGGGACCCAGTGACCAGGTCTGTCAGGGAGATACACTGACTGCTGTAGGGGGTCCCAGTGACCAGGTCTGTCAGGGAGATACACTGACTGCTGTAGGGGGTCCCAGTGACCAGGTCTATCAGGGAGATACACTGACTGCTGTTGGGGGTCCCAGTGACCAGGTCTATCAGGGAGATACACTGACTGCTGTAGGGGGTCCCAGTGACCAGGTCTATCAGGGAGATACACTGACTGCTGTCGGGGGTCCCAGTGACCAGCTCTATCAGGGAGATACACTGACCGCTGTAGGGGGTCCCAGTGACCAGCTCTATCAGGGAGATACACTGACTGCTGTAGGGGGTCCCAGTGACCAGGTCTATCAGGGAGATACACTGACTGCTGTCGGGGGTCCCAGTGACCAGCTCTATCAGGGAGATACACTGACCGCTGTAGGGGGTCCCAGTGACCAGCTCTATCAGGGAGATACACTGACTGCTGTAGGGGGTCCCAGTGACCAGGTCTATCAGGGAGATACACTGACTGCTGTAGGGGGTCCCAGTGACCAGGTCTATCAGGGAGATACACTGACTGGTGTAGGGCGTCCCAGTGACCAGGTCTATCAGGGAGATACACTGACTGCTGTAGGGGTCCCAGTGACCAGGTCTATCAGAGAGATACACTGACTGCTGTAGGGGGTCCCAGTGACCAGGTCTATCAGGGAGATACACTGACTGCTGTAGGGGGATCCAGTGACCAGGTCTATCAGGGAGATACACTGACCGCTGTTGGGGGACCCAGTGACCAGGTCTGTCAGGGAGATACACTGACTGCTGTAGGGGGTCCCAGTGACCAGGTCTATCAGGGAGATACACTGACTGCTGTTGGGGGTCCCAGTGACCAGGTCTATCAGGGAGATACACTGACTGCTGTTGGGGGTCCCAGTGACCAGGTCTATCAGGGAGATACACTGCTGTAGGGGGATCCAGTGACCAGGTCTATCAGGGAGATACACTGACTGCTGTAGGGGGTCCCAGTGACCAATTTATGAGGGAGATACACTGACTGGTGTAGGGGGTCTCAGTGACCAGGTCTATCAGGGAGATACACTGAATGTAGACTGCTGTCGGGGGTCCCATTGACCAGGTCCATCAGGGAGATACACTGGGTGCTGTAGGGGGTCCATTGTCAATGCACCCCAGTCTTGTCACAGAGACACTCCGACAGGAGGATGCTGTGGAAGTTAAGGGATTGGAGCCTTCTGCATTGTTAGATTACAGATTACAAATATTGACAAACGAAAAGACAACAGCTTCGACAGGAAGACAGACTGGCCTTCTTCTTTTCCAAAAGTGCCAAACTTTATTTGAAACATCGGGAAGTGGCCGCTCTGGATTGCCGTAGACAGCCCTGTGCTGCACTAACCTCACTCGTGCAGATGTGAAAGTGTTCTGAGGGGCAAGGGCCCTGCTGCTGGCACAGGCCACAGGACCGGCCTGAGCCCTGGCATCGGGAACTCCTTCCTCCTTGGTTATTGTTCCCGGTGGCTCAGATCCACTGTGGCCATTGCACTGCAGCTCAGAGGCTCCATTCTCCGCCCAGCCCTAGCTCGCTGCCGGCTGAAACGCGGTGTAACAGTTCCTCCCTGGGGGATGGAGGCTGCAATCCGATCCGAACCGGGCATCCAGTGCCAGCACGACGCCGGGGGATTTGAGGCTATCCTTCAGGCAACCCTCGCTCCGTCTAATCTGAAACAGTGAATGTTCACCCTGTCGATAATGAGGTGTGGTCCCACTGCAGAGGGCTGGGTGGCCGAGTGGGCAGGGCACCCGTGCCCAGGCCCCCTCAGCCGAGCTCCTCCCGAGTCTTGCCCACTTTCTTCGGCATCTTCTTGCTGGCCGCATCCTGCAGCTCCTTGGATTTGTAGTAATGCGGAGCCACCTCCAGCAGCCACCCACTGTCGATCTCGATCACCTGAGAGACAGAGGGGGGAGAATTGAGAGGCGCAGTGCGGAGCTTCGAGGTCGCTGCGGTGGGGATGGGTGGTCCCCACTCGGTGCACTGTGGGTAGCTGAGGGCGGGGGTTAGGTGGAGCGTCACTGACGGTCCAAACTGGAAAAGGACCACAAACACCAACACGGATGAGCATGTAGGAAGCGTGGTTAGTAGGTTGGCGGATGACACCAGAATTGGTGGTGGTTACACAGGAATCTGGAACACTTGGGCCAATGGACTGAGGAGTGGCAGATGGAGTTTAATTTGGATAAATGCGAGGTATTTGCATTTTGATAAAACAAACAAGAGCAGGACTTATACAATTCGTGGTAGGGCCCTGGAGCGTGTTTTCGAAAAGAGATTCCTCGAGGTTCAGGGACACAATTCTTTGGATGTTGCACCACAGGGTGGTTAAGAAGGCGTTTAGTCTACATTGCTCACACATTTGATGTAGGAGTTGGGACTGTAGGATGTTGTTGAGGCCTCTTCTGGCAGCTCTGTTACAGGAAGGATATTACTCAGCTGGTCAGGGTTCAGAAAAGGTTTGAACAGGATGTAACTGGTAATGGAGGGTTTGAGTTATGAGGAGAGGCTGGATAGGCTGGGACTATTTTTACTGGAACAACAGAGATTAAGGGGTTGAAGGAATTATGAGGGGCATAGATAAGGTGAATGGCAAAGAGTCTTTTCCCTGGGGTGTGAGAGTTCAAAACTCGGGGTCATATTTTTAAGGTGAGGGGAGTAAGTTTTTAAAAAAAGGGACCCGAGGGATATTTTTTTCCCACACAGAGACTGATTCACGTGTGGAAATAGCTGCCAGAGGGAGTGATAGATGCAGGCACAGTTACAACATTTAAAAAGGCGTTTGGGCAGGAACACGAATAGGAAAGGTTTAGAAGGATACGGCCAAGTGCAGGCAAGCGGGACTAGTTTAGCTAGGGAAACTTGGTCAACATAGACTGGTTAGACCAAAGGGGCTGTTCCTGTGCTCTGGGTGCTGACGCAGTGCCAGGCTCCATCATTAGATGGCGCACCTGTCCACCGTGCTGCAGGTATGTAATTGACAAGCTCTCAGTCTTGCTGAGTGAGTCAGGAAAGTCATGGGCTCCAGTCCCACATTGGGAACGCAGTCATATAATCCTGGCTGACAATCCCCTCCAAGGGTGTGCCGGGGGAGGCTGTCTCGGTTTAAAGGATCAATCATTTTTCTTTTAAAAGGACTGAGGTGACGAGAAATGACTTCATTTAAAGGGGTCAAAGCATTTGGAATTTCCTACTGCAAAAGGGCTGTGGACACTTCCATCATTTTAGGCTGGAATCAGCGATGGGGGGGTAATGTTTGATCTCTCATCAGGGTTGTGTGTAGCAGGCTAGAATGTGAAACTCAGTATCATCCACGCTTCCACTGAACAGTGAGGCAGGCTGAAGTTGGCCCACTACTGCCTGCTGCTGCTAATTCCTGCCAGCTCCAGTGTAAAAGATCCGACGTCGTCACGAACCTGAAGAGACGCCCGTACTCCAGAATCCCCATCGCGTGGAGGCAGGCCGGCCGTCTCCCCTAATCCCTGCATTTCCCATGGCTAACCCAGCTAGCTGGCACATCCCTGGGCGCTGTAGGCAATTTCATAGAAGTACAGCACAGTCCAGGCCCTTCAGCCCTCGACGCTGTACCGAGCATTTATCTTAATCTAAGATCAACCTAACCCACACAGCCCTCAATGTACTGCCATCCATGTGCTTGTTCAGCATGGTCTCTGACTCTACTCTCACCGCTGCCAGTGCATTCCACGCACCCACCACTCTCTGTGTAAAGAACCCACCTCTGACATCTCCCCCAAACCTTCCTCCCATCACCTTAAACTTATGACCCCTTGTGACAGCCATTTCTGCCCTGGGGAAAAGTCTCTGGCTATTTACTCGATCACTGCTTCTCCCTACCTTGTACACCTCTCTTTCTTCCTTCTCTCCAGTGTGAAAAGCCCGAGCCTCACCCGACCTCTCTTCATAAGACAAGCCCTCCAATCCAGGCAGCACTCCGATAAACCTCCTCTGCACCCTCTCTGAAGATCTAAATCCCACCTATAAAATGAGGTGACCAGAACTGGACACAACATAGTCAAACCAGGGTTTTATAGAGCTGCAGCAAAACCTTGTGACTTTTAAACTCAATCCCCCTGTCAATGAAAACCAAAACACCATATTCCTTCTTCACAACCCAATCAATATGGGTGACAACTTTGGGGGATCTATGTACCTAGACCCCAAGATCTCACTGTTCCTCCACACTGCCAAGAATCCTGTCTTTAACCTTGTATTCAGCATTCACATTCGACCTTCCAAAATGAATCACTTCACATTTATCCAGGTTGAACTCCATCTGCCACTCCTCAGAGCAGCTCTGCATCCTGTCAATGTCTTGTTGTAGTCTGCAACAGCCCTCAACACTATCTACAACACCACTGACCTTTGTGTCACTGGCAAACTTACTAACCCACCCTTCCCTTCTTCATCCAAGTCATTGATAAAAACAACAAACAGCAGAGGCCCAACAACTGTCTTCTTTTGGCCAGCCAAGCCATATTTTCCCGTACCCATACCTCCTACCTTTCTGAATGAGCCTATCGTGGGGAACCTTATCAATGCCTCACTGAAATTTGTATATACCACATCCACTGCTCGTTAACTTGTCCTGTCACATCCTCAATGAACTCAGTCAGGCTGGTGAGTCATGCCCGACCTCTCACAAAGAGATGCCGATGATATCGCAGGGCCGATCCACCTAACCTGCACACCTTTGCACAACAGAGGTAACCCGGAGCACCCAAACAAACACCACAGGGAGAACGTGCAAACTCCACACGGTCAGTCACCTGAGCTTGGAATTGAACCCAGGTCCACGGCACTGTGAGGCAACACAGCTAACCTTCTGTTACATCTTCCCAAAAAGAGGAGGAATAACAAACCACGTCTTTAGCCGCTTGGGTTCAATGGCCTTGTTTAACCACATCTTTAGCCACTTGGGTTCAATGGCGTTGTTTTCTAAGAACTTCAAAAATAAGAGTGGGATTAAAAAGATTCCCTACAGTCTGGAAACAGGCCCTTCAGCCCAACAAATCCACACCGACCCGCTGAAGAGTATCCCACCGAGACCCATTTCTCTCTGACTAATGCACCTAACACTATGGGTAATTCAGCACGGCCAATTCACCCTGACCTGCACATCTTTGGACTGTGGGAGGAAACCGGAGCACCCGGAGGAAACCCACGCAGACACGGGGAGAATGAGCAAACTCCACACGGACAGTTGCCCGAGGCTGGAATCGTACCTAGGACCCTGGTGCTGAGAGGCAGCAGTGCTAACCACTAGAGCCACACCGGGCGGCATAGTGTTAGGTGCATGAGTCAGAGGGAAATGGGTCTTGGTGGGTTACTCTTCGGAGGGTCGGTGTGGACCTGTTGGGCTGAAGGGCCTGTTCCCGCACTGTTGGGAATCTAATCTCGTGCATTCGGCCCCTCGGTTCTGCTCTGTCTGAATGTGGCCTCAACCCCACTTTCTATCCTAGCCCTCACCCTCCAAGTCCCTGTCAATCAGAAAGCTGTCATACACATCCTTGAAAGTATGGTTTCTGGGAAAGAGAATTTCACAACTCACTACTCCTCAGAGAAAAGAAATTCCTTCTCACCTTCATCTTAAATGGCAGATGTCTGATTTTAAAACAGCAACCTTCACGAACTGAATCCCTGTATTTTTCTCGTTTAAATTAAGAAGGGCGTTAAATATTAACTGATTTCTTCATTTTTCTACTTATTCTATGAAGGTAATGATTAACTTTTCACTCTTACTACTTTGTACCCAAGATTTTTTTTACACCTTTGTATCTAAAATGGCGCTTTTCACTGCACTCCTGTACTTGAGTACACGCGACAGTAAAAAATAAATTTAAAAGTCTCCCTCCCCAGTTCCACACTCCCCACTGTGTGATAATAATCTCCTTAACCTCAAGATAAACCTCTAATTCCTCTGCGTGTGGCGATGGTTATCTGGATGTGGAGACTTGGGGAGGAGGAGCTTTTAACAGGAATGCAAGAGGGGCCAATGATGCCCTCCACAGGTGAACAGCTGCCAACCTCACACTGGACGGAGGAGGGGGGGGTCATCCAGCACAAGGATGTTAAAAGAGTCAGCAGGAAATGGTGGAGTAACAAGAGACAGACAGAAACAGGGAAACTGCGGTCAGCCGGGCACGTACCTGTCTCATGAACTCCTTTGTGGTGAAGACCAGCTCATGGTAGATGAGCCAGCGGGGCTGCTCCTCGAACAGGCTGCTGTTGGGGTGGACGTAGACCGCCTGCTGGTGCTTCACCGTCTTGTAGCCAGTGCGAGTGAGCCGGGCGGTGTGGTAGAAGAAGCCAGCGGTGATGGCCTGCAGGCAATGGAGTGGGTGGGTGGGGGAAGAAACCGTGTGTGAGAATCATCTCCCAACTATCTTTCAGACGGCTCTTCCTCCCAGCTGGGCAGTAGTTACTGGGAGGGAGGGGGCCAATGACCAGATCGGCAGTCAGCTCTTCTCTCAGTGCCACACACACACACACACACACACACACACACACACCCCGCCCCCAATTCAGCACAGCGTTTGGTGAACTTCACTTCAAACACAGCTACAGAGCCGTAGCACCGAGCAAGGTGGTGTGCCCTATCACTGAACGTGTGCTGACTCTTCGGTGGATCGATCTAACAAACTCTGTTCTTTCTCATCCCCTCGGCCCTGCACACCTTGCCTTTTTCAAGGACCTGTTATTCTGCCAATTCCCCTTTATGAAAGTTCAGACTGAACCTGCTTCCACTGATCTTTTCAGGCAGCTAAATCCAGACCAAACCCACCCCCGCCCCCCACCCATTTCTCTCGGACTAATGCACCTAACACTATGGGTAATTTAGCACGGTCAATTCACCCTAACCTGTACATCTTTGGACTGTGGGAGGAAACCGGAAAGCCCGGAGGAAACCCACGCAGACACGGGGAGAGTGTGCAAACTCCACACAGTCAGTCGCCCGAGGCTGGAATCGAACCCGGGTACTAGCACTGGGAGGCAGCAGTGCTAACCCACTGAGCCACCATTTCACCTAGCAAGGTTCAAACCCAGGTCTGCAGAACACTAGCTCATTTTCAGTCCAGCGAAAATGCCACTTAGCCATCGCCTTCCCCCTGTACACTTGAGAGCGACCCTCGCTGTGCTCCCCACTCTCACCTTGCGGATGAGGACGTTATCGCCCGCAGATGATTTCATCTCCACTTCAATCCTCTCCATCAGACCCTCCAGCTGGTCCCGCACGTCCCTGGCTCTCCGCATCGACCGGAACTGAATGAAATTCTCGTAACACCACTGCGTGGAGTAGCCGCTTTCTACCCACTGCAACAGAGTGGGGGGGGGAACGAGGAGTGAGAAAGGACAGGTCAGGCTTACACGGTCCTCAACGGTGGTGAGATGCACGCGCCGCTCCCCTCCCTGCCACCGAACACGAGGAGACTCACACAGTCCCTGAATGTACAGGGTGACTGTGCTACAATTTGGTGTTCAGATTTAGTCCCTGCTGCTCCCCCTCACCTGTGTATAGACGTTGAGCAGGACCAGATGATCCCCTCCAGGCAGGAAGAAGTTCATGCGAGCATTGTCAGCATGCACCACCTTGTCTTTGGGCCGGTAGAAGATGGCGTTGTTGACCGACAGCATGGCTGCGATGGTTAGGATCTCCTCAGAGCACTGGTACCTGTTGGGTGGGGGGAGGGGGGGAAGCGAAATGGCAAATCAGCGCACACTGGCCTTCACCAAATCTCTTAACCACACACAAGTTAACGGGGGGGGGGGGGGGGGGGGGGGGGGGCGGGGAGAGAGCCTTGAGCTGATCATTTTTGCTAATAGTCATGAGTCCTTTCCTTCTCCAACAATACCACACTGAACATAGAACGTAAGTTGCGCCGACCTGTGGAACCAATCTCGAGCCCATCTAACCTACACTATTCTATTCTCAGCCATAGGTTTATCCAATGACTATTTGAATGCTCTTAAAGTTTGAAAATCTACTACTGTTGCAGGCAGGGCATTCCACGCCCGTACTACTCTGAGTAAAGAACCTACCTCCGACACCTGTCCTATATCTATTACCCCTCAATTTAAAGCTAGAATCCCTTCGTGCTAGCCATCACCATCCAATGGATGTAATGGGTAGCCATAACTGTGGCAATGAGTTATTTTCAATCATTGTGACTTTATTAAGTGAGGAATAAAACCATATTCTATTTAACTGCGGTCACTTTCTGCAAGGTCAAAATGGGTTTATGACTTGATGGCTATTTTTATGGGCAATGTAAAAATGTTCAGGTTAAAAACCTTTCACAAACAGACACAGGTTATGTTTTAAAATGGTTTAATTGCCTTACAAAAAAAGCAGCAGGTCTGTTGGAGAAAGAAAAATTCAGTGTGGTCTTTTGAAAAATCAGTGAGTTTGAGTCAGGCAACAACAGCTATCGTTGTGAGTCACACATGCTTCTTTTAGCTAAATGACATGGATGAGATTTTTGAATTTTCCAAAATAGTTACATGTATCTGTTAGGGTGTCGGGAATGAGATTAAAACGCTCAGGGATGATCCTGCATGACCCTCTCAAGCAGACAAACAAATCACTCTGCGGGTGTCACGGTTATCTTGGTAGAGACCAAGTAAGAGAATCAAGTTACAATCACAGAGATATAATTGTCACTTGAAGGAACAAATTCGGAAACAATAAATGCTGCCAGTAAAATATCTATCAGAAATCAGCTACACACTACCTACCAATGTGAGATTCATATGGTGTCTATGCATTGGCAAACCAATTAGATTTCAGGATGTCTCTGATCATGGGGAGGCTAACAAGGGTTAACAAACAGAGACTCTTAGTGGTTAGGTGCACAGCAAAGGAGACAGGAGGAGAACATCAATCAACAGAGGAGAACAAGGGACCAGTGCCCAGTTAACCAGGAAACCCTGGCTGGGTCCAACTGAAAACCACCGCTTTTATTAAGTATTGTTTGTTTTGATAAACTTCATAAACTGTAAAAACACATCTATATCTGAAAGGAATCCTGTGATTAATCAGGACCAGTAAGCTTTTACGATTGGCTTTCTTAACTCAGTTTATAATTATAATTGACGATTACGATTAGAGCAAAGCCCACAATCTTGCAGTACACATTGAGGTCTTTGTGGTCATGGTGATTTTGGAGATGGTTGTGATGATCATGGTGAATCTAGGGATGGTCGTGGTGGTCACGGTGATTTTGGAGACGGTCGTGGCGGTCACGGTGATTTTGAGACAGCCGTGGTGGTGGTGATGGTGTTTTAGGGGATGACCAGGGTTATGATAATTTTGGGGATGGTCGTGGTGATGTTGAGTTTAGGGATGGTCATGGTGGTGGTGATTTTCGGGATGGTTGCGGTGGTGTTTTTGGGGATGGTCGTGGTGGTGTTTTTGGGGATGGTTGTGGTGGTGTTTTTGGGGATGGTTGTGGTGGTGTTTTTGGGGATGGTTGTGGTGGTGTTTTTGGGGATGGTCGTGGTGGTGTTTTGGGCGATAATCTTGGTGGCGGTGTTTTGGGGGATGGTCGTGGTGGTGGTGTTTTGGGGGATGGTCGTGGTGGTGGTGTTTTGGGGGATGGTCGCGGTGGTGGTGTTTTGGGCGATGGTCGTGGTGGTGTTTTGGGGGATGGTGGGGGTGGTGTTTTAGGGGATGGTGGGGGTGGTGTTTTAGGGGATGGTGGGGGTGGTGTTTTGGGGGATGGTGGGGGTGGTGTTTTGGGGGATGGTGGGGGTGGTGGTGTTTTGGGGGATGGTGGGGGTGGTGGTGTTTTGGGGGATGGTCGTGGTGATGGTGTTTTGGGGGATGGTCGTGGTGGTGGTGTTTTGGGGGATGGTCGTGGTGGGGTGTTTTGGGGGATGGTCGTGGTGGGGGTGTTTTGGGGGATGGTCGCGATGGTGGTGTTTTGGGGGATGGTCGCGATGGTGGTGTTTTGGGGGATGGTCGCGATGGTGGTGTTTTGGGGGATGGTCGTGGTGGTGGTGTTTTTGGGGGATGGTCGTGGTGGTGGTGTTTTTGGGGGATGGTCGTGGTGGTGTTTTTGGGGGATGGTCGCGATGGTGGTGTTTTGGGGGATGGTCGTGGTGGTGGTGTTTTGGGAGGGTGACCATAGACGTAGGAGCAGAAATTAGGCCATTTGGCCCATCAAGTCAGCTCTACCATTCAATCATGGCTGATAAGTTTCTCAACCTCATTCTCCCACTTGCTCCCTGTAACGCTTAGCAATAAAAAACCTATCTATGTTCGTCTTAAATATACTCAATGGCCTGGTCTCCACAGCCTTCTGTGACGATGAATTCCACAGATTCACCACTCTCTGGCTGAAGAAACTTCTTCTTATCCCTTTACTCTAAGGCTATGCCCTTGAGTTCTAGTCTCTCCTACCAATGGAAACATCTTCCCAACATCTACTCTGTCCAGGCCATTCAGTGTTCTGTAAGTTTCAATTAGATTACCCCCCCCCCCCCCCCCCACCCATCTGTTTAAACTCCATTAAACATAGACCCAGAGTCCTCAAACGTTTCTCAGGTGTTAAGCTTTTCATTTCCGGGACCATTCTGGTGAACCTCCTCTGAACGCGCTCCTTCCTGACATAAAGGGCCCCAAGACTGCACACGATACTCCAAATGTGGTCTGACCAGAGCCTTACAGAGCCTCAGAAATACATCCTCGCTTTCATATTCAAGTCCTCTCAAAACAGATGCCAACACTGCACTTGCCTTCCTAGCTACTGACTCAACCTGCAGTGACTGTAATTGATATACATTTGACATTGTCCGCACCAGTTAGGACTGGCGTAAAAACAGGGTTGTAAAAGCTGCAAATTTCAGCAGAATGAGGAAGGAACTAAGATAAGCAGACAGGAACAATCTCAATTAGGAAATACAAGTAAACACCAAATTGGAAAGGAGCACAAATTATGGCACACCACAGTTAGCCCAATGGCTGGACTCTGTGCTGTAAATTCTTAGTCTTCTCAAACCGGTGAGCAATAAGTATCTATGTGTGTCTATTAAGAAAATCGATTTATAAGCAGGCCCCAAAATACGGTCACAGACTCGTACATGGAAACAGGCACTTCAGCCTACTGTGTCTATACTGACCAACAAATACCAAATTACACCAATCGCATTTACTTGGTACATAACCCTCTCAGGTAGAATGTTCCATACATCCACCACCCTCGGGGTGAAAAAGATCTCCTCCAAACTATTTACTCCTCACCTTAAACTTTCTGGTCTTCAGGCATGGCTTACCGGAGGAAAAGAATACTGGATAAACAGGGCAGCTGAATGCAAAAGCAAGGTTGGTGAATAACTAAAGGGTGAAAAGAGAACTCGGAGATGTTTAGTGAAAGGGTCTTTTTGACACGTACAGAGAATGCCGCAGCGGGATGGGGCTGAAACAGGATAGGGACAACTTGAAAGGGGACCAGACGTGATGGTAAACGCATCCCTTTCCACCGTGGAACAAATTTTATTTGAAAAACCAATTGCTGGAACTAAGGTTTTGAATCAACAAGGAGTTCAGGACTTGTCAACGTCAGGGTTTCGACAACGCGCCGGTCAGACCACCCATCGTCTGCTCTGGCCGTCACTCACCTCTCAGAGGCTAGGATCATTTTGGACAGCATGGGGTCCACAGGGAGCTCTGCCATCCTGCGACCGAGCTAGAACAAACACAGAGTGCGGTACGTTAGGGAAGTACGATGCACTGACACACCGCCAGGGGGCAGGAGCGAGGAGGGGGCAGGAGAAGGACACAGCCAAGAGCAGGGAGGTGGCTGGGAACTGCAGGCCTGCTGCGCTGAGGGTTTGGGAAGGAGCTGAGGGGACTTGCCGGAACACGCGTGCAAGGATGCGATCTCCCCGGGTCCACTCTCAGGAAGGCCCCAGGAGTCGGCTCAAATCAGTGACTCGGCAACAAGCTGGGCATTTCAAAGCCTGCTGATTTGCGAGGGAAGGGCACGGCTGGAGAGGGGGGTAAGTGGTTCTGGAGAAGAGCCAGTCAGGGGTGGGAGATGGTGCGATTTAAGGTGCGACTTGCCGAAGGGTGCACGAGAAGGGGTGCCTGCAGCTCTGGGAGGAGAGAGAAGCAAGGGAGGTCCAGGAGAGCAGGGTCAGGAGGCAGAGGCCCCATCATTCCCCATCTCCCCCCCGGCACCACACCTTACCTTGGTCAGTTCTCCGAGGTGGTTCAGAGCCCCCAGGGCGTACAGCTGCTCCAAGGCCAGCACGAGGGTCTCGTGAGGAGGGGGGTCCATGAAATCAAAGTGGATCAGGTCGTTGATTCCTGTAGAGAGCAGGGTGCAGCATTAAATGGGGACTCCCTGATGGCCAAACGGACAGAAGGTGCCCAATAAAGAACAGCCATGTTGTGACAATAATTGCAAAACGCTGTGTGGCCGCCGGAAATCAAAACAGGTGTCGTGGCGGAAAGGAAGTGGGGCTGGCAGCTTCCGGGAAGACGAAAATAATTCATGTTGCGTTCGAGATAACTCGTTTTTTTTTAAGAAAGGGACACACGTTGCACGTGGAGTCCAGGAATTTTGCCAATCGAATGCTGAGAGTGACCAAAGCCGGATCAGTGGCTTAGCCGACTGATAGGTTGTTGGGAGAGGTCAGATATCCAGCAGGTCCAATCACGGTTACAAATGTTCTCTTTTCAACCAGTCTACCGACGCCATTTCCCTCAGCGTTAATCCAGGAAAGACATGGTCATGGAGGAGCAGCTGCAGGCACAATCAGGAGGTGGCTTTTCAGCACTGAACTCAATCAGAGCAAATTCGAGTGTGTTAAAACAAAAAAGGTGACCTTTTCGAGATGTACGAATAACAATTTCCAGCACCACTCTCTCAAAAGGTGTTGGAAAGGGGCCCTACCCTCACCCCGCTGCCCCAATCACCTCTTGCCTTCCTTTCACAGATCACTGCGTCGTAAACCCCTGGGGTTCAATTCCCACGTGGGTCGCGAGCGCACAATGTGGGCTGACATTCTCCGGGAAGCAGGGCTGGAGTGCCGCACTGTCTTCCTGAGATGACATTAAATTGGGATCCTGTTGGTACTAGGATCCACACCAGTCAGTGAGACAGAAACCAAGACATGCACCGCTTCTTTGTGGAGAGAGTCATTGACTTGCTCAGTGTCAGCCCTCTCATCCCACACTGACCTCTCCATTTATATGTGCTCAGACAATTAAAATCCACCACTCGTTGGTCTCGGTCTCCAATGAAGACACTGACAAACATGAGTGGAAATTGAAACAGAAATTGCTGGCAAAACTCTGGGAAGCCTGGCAGCATCTGTGGACAGAAATCAGAATTAACGTTTCCCATCTGGTGACCCTTCCTCGGAAGGAGAAATTGACCAGACCCTGACTATGAATGTGACATTAATGCGAAGTGAAGCAGGTCAAGATGCCATGCCCTGGTCAGTACTGACCAACAACACTGAGAACAGAATTCACGGCACTGAATACCGGATCCTGCTGCGAACAAAGGAGACCACCAGAGTTACAACCGTGACTGCAGCGGCTCAGAGCTACTGCAAGTCGGTTGTGAAGTGTCTGGGTGGGTTGAGATGGTGCCGTGTAACAAGCCCCACTTCTATTTCCTTACCTAAGCTCTTCAGCAGCAGCACCACGTTGCCCAGGTTTGTTCGCTGTATTTCCGGGATGGACGTTTCCTCCATTTCGTGCTTGAAGGCCCAGGCTGTGTAGAGACGGAAGCACTTCCCGGCAGCCACGCGGCCAGCCCTGCCAGCTCGCTGGTTGGCTGATGCCTGGAGTCACAAGGAGGCAGGGACCCACAGGGTTAGAGCAGTAAGCATTTCCGCCGATGGCTGGCGAACTACAGTTACTGCCTCAGGACAGCCGCGCGCTAATCCTCGTGGCTGGGAGAGACGGGGACCAGGGCTGAGCAACAATAAAACTGGCTTTGTGCGAGGGAAATCATGTCTCACAAACTTGATTGAGTTTTTTGAGGAAGTAACAAAGAGGATTGATGAGGGCAGAGCGGTAGACGTGATCTATATGGACTTCAGTAAGGTGTTTACCAAGGTTCCCCATGGGAGACTGATTAGCAAGGTTCGATCTCACGGAATACAGGGAGAACGAGCCATTTGGATACCGAACTGGCTCAAAGATAGAAGACAGAGGGTGGTGGTGGAGGGTTGTTTTTCAGACTGGAGGCCTGTGACCAGTGGAGTGCCACAAGGATCGGTGCTGGGTCCTCTACTTTTTGTTATTTACATAAATGATTTGGATGCGAGCATAAGAGGTACAGTTAGTAAGCTTGCAGATTTTTGATAAGGAATAGCATTACAGCTGTGCTGAGGGAGGATATTCTCGGAAATACATCCAGGGAAGTTATTTGGGTGGAACTGAGAAATAAGAAAGGGATGATCACCTTACTGAGATTGTATTATAGACCTCCCAATAGTCAGAGGGAAATTGAGAAACAAACTTGTAAGGAGATCTCAGCTATCTGTAAGAATAATAGGGTAGTTATGGTCGGGGATTTTAACTTTCCAAACATCGACCGGGACTGCCATAGTGTTAAAGGTTAGATGGAGAGGATATTCTTAAGGGTGTACAAGACAACTTTCTGATTCAGTATGCGGATGTACCTACTAGAGAAGGTGCAAAACTTGACCTACTCTTGGGAAATAAGGCAGGGCAGGTGACTGAGGTGTCAGTGGGAAAGCATTTTGGGGCCAGCGACCATAATTCTATTAGATTTAAAATAGCAATGGAAAAGGATAGACCATATCTAAAAGTTGAAGTTTTAAATTGGAGAAAGGCCAATTTTGACGGTATTAGGCAAAAACCTGATTGAAGGCAGATGTTCGCAGGGACGGCTGGAAAATGGGAAGCCTTCAGAAATGAGATAACAAGAATCCAGAGAAAGTATATTCCTGTCAGGGTGAAAGGGAAGGCTGGTAGGTATAGGGAATGCTGGATGACTAAAGAAATTGAGGGTTTGGTTAAGAAAAAGAAGGAAGCATATGTCAGGTGTAGACAGGATAGATCGAGTGAAGCCTTAGAAGAGAATAAAGAAAGTAGGAGTATACTTAAGAGGGCAAATCGGTGACATGAGATAGCTTTGGCAAATACAATTAAGGAGAATCCAAAGGGTTTTTACAAATATATTAAGGACAAAAGGATAACTAGGGAGAGAATAGGGCCCCTCAAAGATCAGCAAGGTGGCCTTTGTGTGGAGCCACAGAAAATGGGAGAGATACTAAATGAATATTTTGCATCAGTATTTACTGTGGAAAAGGATATGGAAGATATAGACTGTAGGGAAATAGATGGTGACATCTTGCAAAATGTCCAGATTACAGAGGAGGAAGTGCTGGATGTCTTGAAACAGGTGAAGGTGGATAAATCCCCAGGACCTGATCAGGTGTACCTGAGAACTCTGTGGGAAACTAGAGAAGTGATTGCTGGGCCTCTTGCTGAGATATCTGTATCATTGATAGTCAGAGGTGAGGTGCCGGAAGACTGGGGGTTGGCAAATGTGGTGCCACTGTTTAAGAAGGGCGGTAAAGACAAGCCAGGGAACTATAGACCGGTGAGCCTGACCTCGGTGGTGGGCAAGTTGTTGGAGGGAATCCTGAGGGACAGGATGTACACGTATTTGGAAAGGCAAGGACTGATTCGGGATAGTCAATATGGCTTTGTGCGTGGGAAGTCATGTCTCATAAACTTGATTGAGTTTTTTGAAGAAGTAACAAAAAGGATTGATGAGGGCAGAGCGGTAGATGTGATCTATATGGACTTCAGTAAGGCGTTCGATAAGGTTCCCCATGGGAGACTGATGAGCAAGGTTAGATCTCATGGAATACAGGGAGGACTAGCCATTTGGATACAGAACTGGCTCAAAAGGTAGAAGACAGAGGGTGGTGGTGGCGGGTTGTTTTTCAAACTGGAGGCCTGTGACCAGTGGAGTGCCACAAGGATTGGCGCTGGGCCCTCTACTTTTTGTCATTTACATAAATGATTTGGATGTGAGTATAAGAGGTAGTAAGTTAATTTGCAGATGATACCAAAATTGGAGATGTAGTGGACAGCGAAGAGGGTTACCTCAGACTACAACAGGATCTGGACCAGATGGGCCCATGGGCTGAGAAGTGGCAGATGGAGTTTAATTCAGATAAATGCGAGGTGCTGCATTTTGGGAAAGCAAATCTTAGCAGGACTTATACACTTAATGGTAAGGTCCTAGGGAGTGTTGCTGAACAAAGAGACCTTGGAGTGCAGGTTCATAGCTTCTTGAAAGTGGAGTCGCAGGTAGATAGGATAGTGAAGAAGGCGTTTGGTATGCTTTCTTTTATTGGTCAGAGTATTGAGTACAGGAGTTGGGAGGTCATGTTGCGGATGTACAGGACATTGGTTAGGCCACTGTTGGAATATTGCATGCAATTCTGGTCTCCTTCCTTTTGGAAAGATGTTGTGAAACTTGAAAGGGTTCAGAAAAGATTTACAAGGATGTTGCCAGGGTTGGAGGATCTGAGCTATAGGGAGAGGCTGAACAGGCTGGGGCTGTTTTCCCTGGAGCGTCAGAGGCTGAGGGGTGACCTTATAGAGATTTACAAAATTATGAGGAGCATAGATAGGATAAATGGACAAAGTCTTTTCCCTCGCGTCGGGGAGTCCAGAATCAGAGGGCATAGGTTTAGGGTGAAAGGGGAAAGATATAAAAGGGACCTAAGGGGCAACTTTTACCTGCAGAGGATGTGGTGGAGGCTGGTACAATTGCAACATTTAAGAGGCATTTGGATGAGTATATGAATAGGAAGGGTTTGAAGGAATGCTAGCAAGTGGGACTAGATTGGGTTGGGATATGGACAGGTTGGACCAAAGGGTCTGTTTCCATGCTGTACATCTCTATGACTCTAAGTCCACACCGACCCTCTAAAGTGTAATCCACCCAGACGCATTCCCCTACCCTATTACTCTACATTTATCCCTGACTAATGCAATTAACCTACATATCCCTGAACACTATGGGACAATTTAGCATGGCCAACTCATCCTAACCTGCACGTCTTTGAATTGTGGGAGGAAACCGGAGCACCCGGAGAAAACCCACGCATGACATGGGGAGAATGTGCAAACTCTACACGGACAGTCGCCCGAGGCTGGAATTGAACCTGGGTCCTTGGCACTGTGAGGCAGCAGTGCTAACCACTGTTAGCAGTTCCCCGAACCTGTCCCGCAAGCTCAGCAAGGTCTGGTTGGAACCTCAAATCCACATTCTCGCCTTACCCTGATTAATTCTCACTCCTTGCTTCAGAAACATCAAAATACTTCTCTTAAAAACGCTCAGAAGCTCTGCTTCTTCTGAGGAAGAGAGTTCCAAACACTCACGACCCTTTCAGAGTTAATGAGTCTCCTTTCCTAAATGGGCGACCCCTTATTTTTAAATTGTTCTGCAGTCACCCACAAGGAGCATCATCCTTTCCATGTTCACCTGACGTAAGACCCGGAGAGGTCTTGACATTTTAATCAAGTCACCTCTTACTCTTTCAGAGCTCTTTCAGATACAATCCTAACCTGTCCAACCCTCCTCCTCAAGACAGCCTGACCTCTCAAAGTCTCAAAAATTTGAACGCATTTGTATCCTTCCTTAATAAGACGACCGGTATTATACACAGTCTTGAGTCATAGAGATGTACAGCACGGACAGTGACCCTTCCATCCAACCCGTCCATGTCGACCAGATACCCGAAATTAATCTAGTCCCGTTTGCCAGCACTTGGCCCATATCCCTCTAAACCCTTCCTATACCCATATTCATATACCCATCCAGATGCCTTTTAAATGCTGTAATTGTACCAGCCTCCACCACATCCTCTGGTAGCTCATTCCATTCACGCACCACCCTCTGTGAGAAAAAGTGGCTCCTTAGGTCCTCCTCACATCTTTCATCTCACACCATACCTACGCCGTCACGTTGACGATCCCAACCCAGGGAAAAGACCATGTCTATTTGTCTTATCCATGCCTGTCATGATTTTATAAACCTCTATAAGGTCACCCCCTCAGCCTCCAACGCTCCAGGGAAAACAGCCCCGTCCCATTCACCCTCTCCCTATAGCTCAAATTCTCCAACCCTGGCAACGTCCTCATAAATCTTTTCTGAACCCTTTCAGGTTTCACACCATCTTTCCTATAGCAGGGAGGCCAGAATTGAATGCAGTATTCGAAAAGTGGTCTAATCAGTGTCCTGTACGGCTGCAGCATGATCTCCCAGCTACGCCACTCAGTGCACTGACCAATAAAAACAAGTGTGCCAAATGCCACCTTTTTTTACCCCCCCCCCCCAGTTTACCTGTACCTCCACCTTCTAGGAAACTATGAACACCCCAAGGTGTTTTCATTCACTAATGGCAGCACGGTGGCTCAGTGGTTAGCACTGCTGCCTCACAGCATCAGGGTCCCAGGTTCAATTCCAGCCTCAGGCGACTGTCTGTGTGGAGTTTGTACATTCTCCCCGTGTCTGCGTGGGTTTGCTCCGGTTTCCTCCCATAGTCCAAAGATGGTGCAGTTCAGGTGAATTGGCCAGGCTAAATGTTAGGTGCATTAGTCAGAGGGAAATGGGTCTGGGTGGGTTACTCTTCAGAGGGTCGGTGTGGACTGGCTGGGCTGAAGGGCCTGTTTCCACACTGTTACGAATCTAATCTAATCTAACTCTCCACAAGTCTAGGAAAAGCAGCAACCTAATCTGGACACAGCATGGTCCCATCAACTGCATGGTGATCATCACTAGATAATTGGTTTCTGTGATGTTGGTGTGGAATAAGTATTGACCCAGGACACTGTAGATACCTTTCCCTGTCCCTTTTCCAAAACAAAAGCACCCTATCATACTTTGCATCCAAGAAGTAAGTAGATGAAGGCCTCAGGTAACAAGTGAGGGTAACAAGGACCTGGGAGTGCTAGTTGAGGATTCTCTAAAGGTAAACATGCAGGTTGAGTCCGTGATTAAGAAAGCGAATGCAATGTTGTCATTTATCTCAAGAGGGTTGGAATATAAAAGCACCGTTGTGCTACTGAGACTTTATAAAGCTCTGGTTAGGCCCCATTTGGAGTACTGCGTCCAGTTTTGGTCCCCACACCTCAGGAAGGACATACTGGCACTGGAGCGTGTCCAGCGGAGATTCACACGGATGATCCCTGGAATGGCAGGTCTAACATACGAGGAACGGCTGAGGATCCTGGGATTGTATTCATTGGAGTTTAGAAGATTGAGGGGAGACTTAATAGAAACTTATAAGATAATACATGGCTTGGAAAGGGTGGACGCTAGGAAATTGTTTCTGTTAGGTGAGGAGACTAGGACCCATGGACACAGCCTTAGAATTAGAGAGGGTCAATTCAGAACAGAAATGCGGAGACATTTCTTCAGCCAGAGAGTGGTGGGCCTGTGGAATTCATTGCCGCAGAGTGCAGTGGAGGCCGGGACGCTAAATGTCTTCAAGGCAGAGATTGATAGATTCTTGATGTCTCGAGGAATTAAGGGCTACGGGGAGAATGCGGGTAAGTGGAGTTGAAATGCTCATCAGCCATGATTGAACGGCAGAGTGGACTCGATGGGCCGAATGGCCTCACTTGCACTCCTAAGTCCTATGGTCTTATGGTCTTAAGTGGTTTGCAGAACACCACCTCTGGCGCTGCATGAGATGATCAGCCAAGATCATCTTTCTGCCCCACTGTACTAAACAATACTTCTCCCTCAGTTGACACCATTGAATGCTGTTTGTGTGAGCTTGCTGTGCTCAAATTGGTTGCTGTTCCGTCCTACATGTCAAAGGAGCGGGTGTGTCAGGGATTAGAGTATGTCATTCTTTAAGTGTGCTCATGGCCCCTGGGTGGAACTTGACCCCTGAGCCTCTGAATCAGGGTGGAGTAAGGATTGTCCTAGAAAGGGAGCCCATGCTGAGCCATCGTTGGTATCAACAGGACGTTGTATATCTGTCAGAAGGAAGGCAGGTTTACCTGCAGAGAATGGTATGCGCCCAATGGTTAGAGTCATAGAGATGTACAGCATGGAAACAGACCCTTTGGTCCAACCCGTCCACGCCGACCAGACATCCCAACCCAGTCTCGTCCCACCTGCCAGCACCTGGCCCATATCCCTCCAAACGCCTTCTTCACTATCCTATCTACCTGCGACTTGTTGGACTGAAGGGCTTGATTCCAGACTGTAGGGATTCTATGAATATAAGTGCATGGCCTTGTCCTCCTGATTTGTATGCAAACTTAAAAACCAAAAGGGTAGCACTGAGTGTGAAGTGCTTCAGGAGATTCTCAAGTTGCTGTATGAAGGCAGAATGCCTTAAACCACGCCTGTTTTCAGATGCTGATATCCCCGCTACCACTGCCTCTAACCGAGGAGCACCCCCTCAAACCGCACACGCACACACACAGGGTGAAGGCACCCACCTTGGAGCAGGGTGTGACAATGAGAGACTCCATGCCTGTGCGTGCATTGTAACTCTTCTGCTTGCAGAAACCAGGGTCGATCACATAGATGATCCCGTCGATGGTCAGGGAGGTCTCCGCGATGTTGGTGGCGATGACGACCTGGGGGCGGGGAATAGGGCAGCAGGGGAGGGGGAAAGAGAGAGAGCTCGAGTTAACAACGGCAAAGTTGAGAGTCTGTGCAGAGTGGCTCCGTGTTCAGGAGGGATGGGGGAGCTGGGCCACAGAGGGCTCACTTCCTCAGTAGCAGCCTCAGCCAGATCCTGGGAATCGCAGGCATCTTGGGTTTGCCACCTAACTTGCGCTTCCTCATTCTCGGGTTGAATGTTTTTTTGGAACATCAGCTACTACTTATCGGGGACATTTTCATGCACTCACAGGTGACAGTGGCCACTACTGAAACCTCAGCTCGCCCGCTTTTGTACATGGGTTATCTGAGGCTGCTTAAAGGACACAACTGCCTGAACCTCAAGGGCTGGAGAGGAGGGATGGGGGGGAAGGGTAGCTTGTTTCCCAAGGACCCAAGGCTGAATATCTCGCTCCATATCAAGCAATTCTTCACCAGTGAGCTGATCCATCACTATCAACTTTTACTAAAAAAGCAGCAATCCAGAAAAAAGATTTACAAAGCCTAGCCATAAGTCACAAGCCAGGAGGGAGACGGAATACTCTTCACTTGCTTCGATGAGGACAGTTCCAGTAACACTCGTGCAGTTCAAGACCTTTTCTTAGCACCCACCATCCAACACATTCACAACTCACCCTCTCCACCACACAGTGGCAGCAGTGTGCACCCAGTTATAAGACGTACTGCAGTAACTCAGTTAAAAATCACACACCAGGTTATAGTCCAACAGGTTTAATTGGAAGCACACTAGCTTTCGGAGCGACGCTTCTTCATCAGGTGATAGTGGAGGGTTCAATCCTAACACACAGAATTTATAGCAAACATTTACAGTGTGATGTAACTGAAATTGTACATTGAAAAATTGATTGTCTGTTAAGTCTTTCAGCTGTTTGAATACAGTGATAGTTTCATGTGTAAATCACAAAACCATTTTTAAAACGTTGCATTCTCAGGTTAGCTGTTAACAATGGTGATAGCTAGACAATATGTTGAAGGTGTTAGCCCCCTGTGTTCTCTATCGGGCAATGGGACCCTGTGTGAGAATGTCTCCAGCTATGTTGAAACCTATTGTACAGGGGATTCCCAGCTTCTGTCGCGACACTACGGATTTCTTACAGAAACTCAGCACCCACGGACCAGTCAAACCGGGAACATTCCTCATCACAATGGAACGTTTCCGCACTCTACACCAGCATCCCCCACAATGATGGCATTGCGGTAACAGCCTCAGTACTCAACACCAACAACTGCCAGTCTCCAAACACCATCCTACAACTCATCGGCTTTATCCTCAATCACAACGTCTTCACCTTTGACAACCAGTTCTTCATCCACACGAACAGCCATGGGGATCAAATTTGCACCCCAATATGCCAACATCTTTATGTACAGGTTCGAACAAGGCTTCTTCTCTATGCAGGATCTCCAACCAACATTATACACCAGGTACATCGACAACATTTTCTTCCTCTGGACCCATGGCAAGGAGTCACTGATAAAACTACACAGCGACATCAACAAGTTTCATCCCACCATCAAACTCACCATGGACTACTCTTGACTATCTGTCTCATTCTTCGACACATGCATCTCCATCAAGGATGGACACCTCAGCACCACACTTCTCCAGCTTCCACCCAAAACATATTAAAACAGCCATCCCCTATGGACAAGCCATAAGCGTACACCGGATCTGCTCAGATGAGGAATGCGACTGACACCTGGAAGTACTCAGGGATGCCCTCACAAGAATGAGGTACGGTGTTCAACTCATCGACTGGCAGTTCCAACGTGCCACAGCAAGGAACCGTAATGACCTCCTCAGGAGACAGACATATGCTGCAACCGACAGGGTATCCTTCGTTGTTCAATATTTCCCAGGAGCTGAAGAACTACGCCATGTTCTTTGTGACCTGCAACACATTATCAACGAGGATGAGCACCTCACCAAGACCTTCCCCACACCTCCATTACGTACCTTTAAACAACCGCCAAACCTCAAACAGATCATTGTTCGTAGCAAACTGTCTGGCTCTCAGGACAACTCCATACAACCCTGTCACGGTAGACGCTGCAAGGCGTGTCAGAATGTGGACATAGATACCACCATTACACGTGGGAACACCTCCCACCTTGTACAATGGCAGGTACTCGTGTGACTCAGCCAACGTTGTCTATCTTATACGTTGCAGGCAAGGATGCCCTGAGGCATGGTACATTGGGGAAACCAAGCAAAGACTACGACAACGGATGAATGGGCACCGCACAACAATTAACAGACAGGAGGGTTCCCTCCCAGTTGGGGAACACTTCAGTGGTCTAGGACATTCGATGTCGGACCTTAGAGTGACCATCCTCCAAGGTGGACTTCGGAACAGGCAGCAGCGGGAGTGGCCGTGCAGAGGCTAATAGCTAAGTTCAGTACCCATAGGGAGGGCCTCAACCGGGACCTTAGTTTCATGTCACATTACAGGTGACCACCGTTGCATTGTATATACACACACACACACAAAGGCACTCCTGTGCACATGGACACACATATATACAGACGCACACAGACACCCTCATAGACACACACACTCCCACATGCACCCCCTCACAGACTTAAGCCACTCTACACTCACTACACAAGCACACACACACTTTCTCACACTCACGACCCCACCCCAGACAGACACACACACAGACAGAGACCCACATGCACATATATATTTTGTGGGGTGAATTTGTACTTGCAGGGTTACATTGTATTTTGCTTAAAAACTGCATGCATTCATGTAAAACTCCGTTATCTCACTTTTTAGATTATAATCAATTTAAACATCATGGCATAGACAGAGAATACAGGGAGCTAACACCTTAAACATATTGTCTAGCTATCACCATTGGTAACAGCTAACCTGAGAATGCAACTTTTTAAAAAAGGTTTTGTGATTTACACATGAAAGAAGTGAAACTATCATGGTATTCAAACAGAAGAAAGACTTAACAGACAATCAATGTTTCAATGTATAATTTCAGTTATATCACACTGTAAATGTTTGCTATAAATCCTGTGTGTTAGGATTGAGTCCCCCACTATTACCTGATGAAGGAGCAATGCTCCGAAAGCTAGTGTGCTTCCAATTAAACCTGTTGGACTATAACCTGGTGTCGGTGGTTTTTAACTTTGTACACCCCAGTCCAACACCGGCATCTCCAAATCATGTAGTAACTCATTAAGCCTACTGGGTCAGCGCTTTACAAACCTGCAACCTCTGCTGTCTAGAAGGTCAAGGGGAGCAGATGCATGGGAACATCTGCCCTCCAAGCCACTCTCCATCCCAAGATGGAAATATTTGATTTGGTCTATTAGTGTCACACGTACCTGGGTACAGTGAAAATTTACATTCAGGTGATAGAACAGAGCGAGGGATATTATGTTATGGCTGCAGAGATGGTGCATAAAGGATGAGATTAACATTAAATGGGGTAGCTCGGTGGCTTAGTGGCAGCACCAGGGTCCCAGGTTTGATCCCAGCCTCGGGCGACTGTCTGTGTGGAGTTTGCACATTCTCCCCGTTTCCGCGTGGGTTTCCTCCGGGTGCTCTGGTTTCCGCCCACTGTCCAAAGATGTGCAGGTTAGGGTGGATTGGCCACGCTAAATTGTCCATAGTGTCAGGTGCATTAGTCAGAGGGAAATGGGTCTGGGTGGGTTACTCTTCAGAGGGATGGTGTGGACTTGGTGGGCCGAAGGGCCTGTTTCCACACCGAAGGGAATCTAATCTAAATTCAAAATTTGAGAGGTCCATTCAGAAGTCTAATAGTGGCAGGGAAGCAGCTGTTCTTGAACCTGTTGGCACATGGGTTTAGGCGTTGGTATCTTCTGCCTGACGGGAGAGGTCGGAAGAGGTTATGACCTTGATGATGTTAGGAGACAGTGAGGTCTGCAGGTGCTGGAGATCAGAGTTGAGAGGGTGTTGCTGGAAAAAAACAGCAGGTCAGGCAGCATTCCATGAGCAGGAAGGCCACTGGCTTGAAACATCGATTTTCCTGCCCATGGGATGCTGCCTGACCTGCTGTGCTTTTCCAGCAATACACCTCTCATCTTCAATGATGTTGGCTGGCTTCCCAAGGCTGCACTAAGTGTAGATGGAGTCATTGCGCGATGGACTGGGCTCTGTTACCATTACTGTATATTACCGCCCCTTCACTGTCACTGGATGGAAAGCCAGAGCTGCCCCCTCTCACAGCAGTGTAGGTGAACAGCTACACCACATGGACTGCAGGGGCTCAAGAAGGCAGCTCAATCTCCCAAGGATCACAGAAGCAGGCAATAAATACTCAGCCAGCAAAGCAAACATTCCGTGAGATCATCGCAAAGGAAGGTCAAACTGTGACCGCCGGCCATGAGCACTTTTCGTCCAGTTAGTTTCAGCACATCCTCCTTCGTTGCTGATAATTCAATCATTGCTCTCACGTCCCAGGCAAAGGGCTGTGGGCTAACATCCCACACAATACAGGCTTCAGCCCGAAGATCGAGGCTGACAACACAGTTCTTACATTGCTGCTTACGGGAGCTGGCTGTGCATAAGTTGCCAAACTTGCAGCACTTGGGGTGGCACGGTGGCACAGTGGTTAGCACTGCTGCCTCACAGCACCAGGGACCCGAGCTCAAGTCCCACCTCGGGCAACTGTCTGTGTGGAGTTTGCACATTCTCCCCGTGTCTGCGTGGGTTTCCTGTGGGTGCTCCAGTTTCCTCCCACAGTCCAAAGATGTGCAGGTCAGGGTGAATTGTCCATGTTAAATTGCCCATAGTGTTAGGTGCAGGGGTAAATACAGGGGAATAGGCTTTTTTTGGGGCGGGCTGAGAAGAGGTTACTCTTCGGAGGGTCGGTTTGGACTTGTTGGGCCGAAGGGCCTGTTTCCAGATTGTAGGGAATCTATTCTAATCTTGTTACAATAACGATGCTTCAGTGAAGTACTTAAATGGCTGCAAACTGCTTTAGACCTGATGGGCACTAGATAAATGGGCAAAAGTGTAACAGAGGATGTTGGAAATCTGAAACAAACTCCCAGAATGCTGGGGGAGCTGAGCGGGTCCAACAGCAACTCCAGAGAATGAAATGTTTCAAGACCAATGATCCTTTCTGCAGAAGTTTGGGGGGGGGGTGGTGTTTGAGAGGGTCACGCATTTAGGTACCTCTGGGAATGAATTCGTTCCAAGGGTGAGAGGTTTAGGAGGATAGGCTGCAGAGGCTACAACTGCTGTCTTTGGAAAGAGGAGGAGGCTAAGAGGAGACTTGGTGGAAGGCTTCAAAATCACAGGGGCGTTGGATAGATAGAGAAACCTGCTAGAAGGATCGAGAACTAGAAGGCACTGATTTAAAACGGATTTACAAAAGAAGCAATTGCGACGCAAGAGAAAGCTTTTTGTCACATGTGGGGGTTCGGGCCTGGAATTCACTGCCCGGGGATGTGGTGGAGGCAGGCTCGATTGAGGAACACAAGGGGACAGGGACAATTATTTAAACAGGAACAAGGTGTAAGGGTATGGGGAAAAGGGAGGAGATCGGCACAATGTAACAAAGCCCGCTTCGAGGGGCTGTGGAGACCCGATGGCGCTGACCCGTCTGTTTCTGAGAGATTCTGGGAATGAGGAAGAGTGACATCAATAGTTGGTCAACTGCAAGTGAGAATGCACCATTCCGAAAGACCATGCTACTAGCTAGCTAAAGGAGAAGGGAATAAAAAGGTGCAGCAAAGGCATGGGGTACAAAGCATTGTGACAATAGTTCATGGAGTGATGGGAGTGGGTGTGTGCACCCAAAACACCAGCAATCTAAAGATGTGCCAATGAGGTGGACTGACCACACTAAATCGCCCACGGTGTCCAGGGATGTGTAGGTTAGCTGGATTAGGCATTGAAATGCAAGGTCACAGGGATGGGGGCGGGGAGGGATCTGGGTGGAATGTGGAGGGGTTGGTGTGGACTCGATGGTCTGAGTGGCCAGCTTCCACACTGTCGGGATTCAACGATTGCTGGGGCCCAGTGTGCTCTCTGCACATTTGAATACCTCTGAAATCTTACGTAAACAACGCTGGTGATTTGCGTCAGCTTATGTTCAGAATAGGTCCCGGAAGGCTCCCTACAAAACTAATCCTGGCCCATGCAGCCAACACCGACACAGTCACACTCCTGCCAGCGGAATGACGCTTACCTGAAAAGGGTCACTTTAAAACAGTCATAATTAGTGTGGGCTCGCCCCCTCACCTTCCTGGCACCTGCTGGGGTGGGCTCAAAGATCTTGGCCTGCATGTCTGAGGGGAGGTTGGCGTAAATGGGGAGAACCAGCAGCTCGGCAATCTTGGAGCCCAGGCGACGGCATCGCTCCTGCAACATCTCGCACGTGGTCTCGATTTCCTCCTGTACAAGAAGCAAGGCACTCCATCACAAGGGGTGCGTGCGGGGGAGGCAGGGGTCAGCACAAAGCACAGGGGCCCAGCCGTCGGCGGCTTTGACTCAACGCAGCGAATGCCCGGACACCGGGAATAACACAAGGAACGGCACGGAGCATCAGCTCGGCTCAGCCAACCCGCGGCGGTGAGATCTGCACAGCTGATTGGCCAGGGGCCAGCCGCGGGATGGATCTGGTCAGTCCAGCCCGAGGGGATCCCGGCTGAGCGACCGGGCCCCGTGACCGCCTTACCTGACCGGTGAGGAACACCAGAATGTCGCCAGGAGCTTGAGTGACGTGGATCTGCAGGACAGAAACCACACAGGCTTCCAGATAGTCCGCTTCAGGGGCCTATGGGGAGACAGCAAGGGCAACCTGTCAGTCAGTGCAAACATCTGCTCGGGCTTCTGTGCTGACAGAGGGGGCCATTTGAGCTTGGGAGGACCCACTGTCGTTCAGGGGCTCACGTGTGCTACCTTCGCCTGGGGACACCAGCACAGGAGAGGTGAAGCCACATCGTCTTTATCCTCCTGGGACCACATGTACTGCCTGTTAATATCAAGCCCACAGCTGCTCCCCCCGCCCCCCCACCAGCCCCCCTGAGGGAGATCTCAGGCAATGCCACAGACGAGGGAGCCAGCCTGGGATCTCTGTGATCTGCTGGCATCAGTCACACCGATCAGGCGTGCGAGACCGGAACTATTAAGACGTCACGACGCTCCGACCTTTCGCATCCTGGGACAGCACAACACAAGAGACCACACTTTCCTCGCCCCCACCGCGCCCCAATCCGGCTGACGTTATTCTGAAATCTTGGAGAGCACTGGAGGTCACTTAAGCCATGGGGTGTATGCTGGCTCTTTGAGAGAGCCACCCACATTATTATTGCTTTATTCACCATTATTATTCATTGAATTGTTCATTGTGATTTGTTGTTATTAGCGTCCTTCCTCGGTCTCATACCAGACCCCTGCACGTTTTCAGTCCCCTTCTTCTGAACAGTTCCAATCCACAGCAATGCCCCTCTCCCCCCACTGAGGCATTTCTCTCAGTCTACTCTTTGCCATTTACCTCAAACCCACTGGTTACTGATCTGACGAAAGGGGTGAGGGGACCTCCTTAACAAAAACCTTTCATCGCTTGGGCATAAGGAGGATGGGCTCAGATTCTCTCATCTCTGCCCTCCATTGAAGCTCTTCATCACTAGCAATTCTCCTCAGCTCGCACCCCAGGGCCCTGACATCCTCGTCCCACACCCAGCCGGTGAACACCCCCCAGGTCAACCCCGCAGTTTAACAAGAGGGAACCGTGCCGCACACTGTTCGCGAACAATCGCCCCGCGTGCTGCGTTCGTGGCCAGCGAGTACCGACACGCTCCACAGAACCCGGCACGGTCATCAGTCGAGCACAGCTCGTTCATCATCCACGGCAGAGGGAAGGAGCTGGCAACATCAGCTCCAGCAGCACCTCCACCCCCGATGGAGGACCCTGGACAGGCTTTCCCCCCGAAATGCCCCACACGATCCTGGCACCTTGGTGTAGTAAATATCAACGGGGAACCGTCGCCCCGGGATCCGAAAGATCGGAGCATCGTCGAAAAACGTCGAGAACTTCTCGGTGTCCAGGGTGGCGCTCGCAATCAGGACCTTCAGGTCAGGGCGGAAGCGGGAGATGTCTTTAATCAGCCCGAAGAGAATGTCAGTGTGAAGTGTGCGCTCGTGGGCTTCGTCAATGATCACCACGCTGTGAAGGCAGACAGACAGAACACACATCAGCCAAGACCATGCAGCAGGGGGAAAGGTTACCCTGCACCTTGAGCACATGCCCAGCACCCCGTGCATACACACGGGGTGTAACTCAGCTCTGTACGAATGCACCACATTCCCAGCATCATGCAAACACACACCCACCCTCCCATTACACGTATCCCAGCACCATGCAAACACACACACAGACACACACACACACACCCCCCAGCACTGCAGGAACATGACATTCGGAGTTTGCCAGACTGAAGAAAGCTCTACCTATCATCCCCGACGTATCGTAACGTTCTGTGACGCTCAGTAACAACCCGCGCTCTCTCATGTGGGAACCTTGCTCACCTATATCCAGCCAAGTCCGGCTCCGTGAGGAATTCCCTCAGCAGCATCCCATCTGTCATGTATTTTAGCACCGTCCGCTCTGAGGTGCAGTCTTCAAACCGGATACTGTAGCCGACCTGGGGGGTTACGCATGCAGGAGTCAGATGACCACCCCCTTTGAATGCAATGAAGTACTCAACTCATGACCACTCCTTACATAATACCCGCTCTCAACCCCTGCCTCTGCTCCTTTTCCCAGGGTTACTTTTCCGCACTAACATTCCCACTCATCTCCCATCCAGCATTGTTGATGGATCATGGCTTTTGAGTCCTGCCCTGCCATTAACGTTGAGACTCCCCATCTTTCCCCTCACTGCTCCAGTCTTGCTTTGGCCCCTTACCCCTCAGTACTCAATGCTCACCAAAACCAACCAGTTAACACTAAAGCAATAAATTCAACGTGCATTAATTGTTCTGGAGGCTTTTTAAAATGCATTTTTGCCAATGTATTTCCCTCTTCTCACACCCTGTATTATTTTCATTGCTCGCTGGTCCCCTCTTCTGCTGTCACTATGCCTGTTCATTCCCCCCACCCCGACGGTCCATACCACCCCCATCACACTGTCCTTGGCTCAGTTTTTTTTCCCCTCTCGGTGCCACAGACGAACAGCTCACCTCATTTCCCAGCTTGACCCCGATCTCCTGTGCCACTCGGGCAGCCACGCTCATGGCTGCCACGCGCCGAGGCTGCGTGCACCCGATCTTCATCCCCCCGGCCGTGTAGCCCTGCGGAGACAGCGTCGTAAAACTCAACGCCGGATCATCAGGGAACGAGGGCGAAGCAAAGCTCCAGTGAGGTGCTGGAATGAACCAGCTCAGGTAACACGAGCTGCACTTTTAACCAACCAGAGGTGGGGGGGCTCGAGTGGGTAGAGGGCATCTGATTTGATACTCCATTGATGTCGGTGATGAACGTTAGGCAGAGTGCAAATCTGACAATCCACCTGAGCCCGTGGAATTACTGCCCTGTGACTCAGCCCAGTATTTCAGAGAGTGAAATGTTCAAATGGCATCCATTTCACAAGAGCATGTGTCGCATAAAGCCTTACTTTTTGCACATACTAATAGGTGCGGCATGGTGGCTCAGCTGTCAGCACTGCTGCCTCACAGGGTCAGGGACCCGGGTACAATTTCAGCCTCGGGCGACCGTCTGTGTGGACTTTCTCCCCTGTTCTGAGCAGAACTTCCTCTGGCTGCTCCAGTTTCCTCCCAAAATGTAAAGATGTGCAGGTCAAGGTGAATCGGCCATGCTAAACTGTCCATAGCGTTCAGGGATGTGTAGATTGGGTGCATTAGTCAGGGGTAAATGTAGGGGGAATGGGTTTGGGTGGGTTACTCTTCGGAGGTTTGGTGTGGATTTGCTGGGCCAAAGGGCCTGTTCCACACTGCTGGGATTCTAATTTATAAATACCAAGAAGACTGCAGTAGCCAAAGGGCCATCTCATTCCTTAGCGGCACTGGCCTGGGCTTCTCTCAGGTCATGCTTAAGGTGGGGGAAGGCATGTGTGCAATGAACTGTCAGGGGTGGGTGGGGGAGGAAGAACAACATTTAAAAGGCATCTGGATGGGTATATGAAGAGGAAAGGTTGAGGGGGATATGGGCCAAATGCTGGCAAATGGGACAAGATAAGCTGTACCACTCCATAAATATGAAAAGGATTCCTGTGGGAGACTTGGGAGCAGATGGTAAGGAATGATGGACAGTATCTAATAGATTGCTTTGAGTACAATATAGGGAGTAGCTTAAGAAAAGACGTGCAATAAGTTGGGAGGAACAGTTGACTTTGTTTCCCAGAAGTCTCCATCTTGTAGTTTTATTCCAGGTCATGATCACGGCTGGAACCAGACTAGCAAGTGCATGTTGATTGATATGATCAGCCAACAACTCCAGTATCATTGTAACAAGCAACTCCCGTCTTGGAAGGCAGCAAGGTTCCTGATCCAGTGTTTCCCTCCATCTAGCAATGCTGGGAAACATATTGCTGTCTCATATGATAAAAATAGGAGTGTCTCACAGGCTGAACACTGCTCTGTATCACTCCCAGTTTTACAGGTACAACACTGCTCTGTATCACTCCCAGTTTTACAGGCTGAACACTGCTCTGTATCACTCCCAGTTTTACAGGTACAACACTGCTCTGTATCACTCCCAGTTTTACAGGCTGAACACTGCTCTGTATCATTCCGAGTTTTACAGGTACAACACTGCTCTGTATCACTCCCAGTTTTACAGGTACAACACTGCTCTGTATCACTCCCTGTTTTACAGGTACAACACTGCTCTGTATCACTCCCAGTTTTACAGGCTGAACACTGCTCTGTATCACTCCCAGTTTTACAGGTACAACACTGCTCTGTATCACTCCCAGTTTTACAGGAACAACACTGCTCTGTATCACTCCCAGTTTTACAGCTACAACACTGCTCTGTATCACTCCCAGTTTTACAGGTACAACACTGCTCTGTATCACTCCCAGTTTTACAGGCTGAACACTGCCCTGTATCACTCCCTGTTTTACAGGCTGAACACTGCTCTGTATCACTCCCAGTTTTACAGGTACAACACTGCTCTGTATCACTCCCAGTTTTACAGGTACAACACTGCTCTGTATCACTCCCAGTTTTACAGGTACAACACTGCTCTGTATCACTCCCAGTTTTACAGGTACAACACTGCTCTGTATCACTCCCAGTTTTACAGGCTGAACACTGCCCTGTATCACTCCCTGTTTTACAGGCTGAACACTGCTCTGTATCACTCCCAGTTTTACAGGCTGTACACTGCTCTGTATCACTCCCAGTTTTACAGGTACAACACTGCTCTGTATCACTCCCAGTTTTACAGGTACAACACTGCTCTGCATCACTCCCAGTTTTACAGGTACAACACTGCTCTGCATCACTCCCAGTTTTACAGGCTGAACACTGCTCTGTATCACTCCCAGTTTTACAGGTACAACACTGCTCTGTATCACTCCCAGTTTTACAGGCTGAACACTGCTCTGTATCACTCCCAGTTTTACAGGCTGAACACTGCTCTGTATCACTCCCAGTTTTACAGGCTGAACACTGCTCTGTATCACTCCCAGTTTTACAGGTACAACACTGCTCTGTATCACTCCCAGTTTTACAGGAACAACACTGCTCTGTATCACTCCCAGTTTTACAGCTACAACACTGCTCTGTATCACTCCCAGTTTTACAGGTACAACACTGCTCTGTATCACTCCCAGTTTTACAGGCTGAACACTGCCCTGTATCACTCCCTGTTTTACAGGCTGAACACTGCTCTGTATCACTCCCAGTTTTACAGGTACAACACTGCTCTGTATCACTCCCAGTTTTACAGGTACAACACTGCTCTGTATCACTCCCAGTTTTACAGGTACAACACTGCTCTGTATCACTCCCAGTTTTACAGGTACAACACTGCTCTGTATCACTCCCAGTTTTACAGGCTGAACACTGCCCTGTATCACTCCCTGTTTTACAGGCTGAACACTGCTCTGTATCACTCCCAGTTTTACAGGCTGTACACTGCTCTGTATCACTCCCAGTTTTACAGGTACAACACTGCTCTGTATCACTCCCAGTTTTACAGGTACAACACTGCTCTGTATCACTCCCAGTTTTACAGGTACAACACTGCTCTGCATCACTCCCAGTTTTACAGGTACAACACTGCTCTGCATCACTCCCAGTTTTACAGGCTGAACACTGCTCTGTATCACTCCCAGTTTTACAGGTACAACACTGCTCTGTATCACTCCCAGTTTTACAGGCTGAACACTGCTCTGTATCACTCCCAGTTTTACAGGCTGAACACTGCTCTGTATCACTCCCAGTTTTACAGGCTGAACACTGCTCTGTATCACTCCCAGTTTTACAGGCTGAACACTGCTCTGTATCACTCCCAGTTTTACAGGCTGAACACTGCTCTGTATCACTCCCAGTTTTACAGGTACAACACTGCTCTGTATCACTCCCAGTTTTACAGGTACAACACTGCTCTGTATCACTCCCAGTTTTACAGGTACAACACTGCTCTGTATCACTCCCAGTTTTACAGGCTGAACAATGCTCTGTATCACTCCCAGTTTTACAGGTACAACACTGCTCTGTATCACTCCCAGTTTTACAGGAACAACACTGCTCTGTATCACTCCCAGTTTTACAGCTACAACACTGCTCTGTATCACTCCCAGTTTTACAGGTACAACACTGCTCTGTATCACTCCCAGTTTTACAGGTACAACACTGCTCTGTATCACTCCCAGTTTTACAGGCTGAACACTGCCCTGTATCACTCCCTGTTTTACAGGCTGTACACTGCTCTGTATCACTCCCAGTTTTACAGGTACAACACTGCTCTGTATCACTCCCAGTTTTACAGGCTGAACACTGCTCTGTATCACTCCCAGTTTTACAGGTACAACACTGCTCTGTATCACTCCCAGTTTTACAGGCTGAACACTGCTCTGTATCACTCCCAGTTTTACAGGTACAACACTGCTCTGTATCACTCCCAGTTTTACAGGTACAACACTGCTCTGTATCACTCCCAGTTTTACAGGCTGAACACTGCTCTGTATCACTCCCAGTTTTACAGGCTGAACACTGCTCTGTATCACTCCCAGTTTTACAGCTACAACACTGCTCTGTATCACTCCCAGTTTTACAGGTACAACACTGCTCTGTATCACTCCCAGTTTTACAGGTACAACACTGCTCTGCATCACTCCCAGTTTTACAGGTACAACACTGCTCTGTATCACTCCCAGTTTTACAGGTACAACACTGCTCTGTATCACTCCCAGTTTTACAGGTACAACACTGCTCTGTATCACTCCCAGTTTTACAGGCTGAACACTGCTCTGTATCACTCCCAGTTTTACAGGCTGAACACTGCTCTGTATCACTCCCAGTTTTACAGCTACAACACTGCTCTGTATCACTCCCAGTTTTACAGGTACAACACTGCTCTGTATCACTCCCAGTTTTACAGGTACAACACTGCTCTGCATCACTCCCAGTTTTACAGGCTGAACACTGCTCTGTATCACTCCCAGTTTTACAGGTACAACACTGCTCTGTATCACTCCCAGTTTTACAGGTACAACACTGCTCTGCATCACTCCCAGTTTTACAGGTACAACACTGCTCTGTATCACTCCCAGTTTTACAGGTACAACACTGCTCTGTATCACTCCCAGTTTTACAGGCTGAACACTGCTCTGTATCACTCCCAGTTTTACAGGTACAACACTGCTCTGTATCACCTCCAGTTTTACAGGCTGAACACTGCTCTGTATCACTCCCAGTTTTACAGGCTGAACACTGCTCTGTATCACTCCCAGTTTTACAGGTACAACACTGCTCTGTATCACTCCCAGTTTTACAGGCTGAACACTGCTCTGTATCATTCCTGCTTTGAGAAGTGGAACACTGCACCAAGTATTCCACCAATTCTCTATAATGTGTCAAGCATCTCCCAGTCTGAACAGACACTCACCTCCTCGTACAGATACTGGGGGATCTGTGTTGTTTTGCCAGAGCCCGTCTCGCCCTCGATGATGAGGATCTGGTGCTCAGCGATAGCTGCCAGCAGGTCCTGACGGTAGGGGAAGACAGGTAGGCTCCTCCTCACCTCCTGGAGGGTCATCTTCTGCCTCTCTGCCTCTGACATCTCTACTTTTTCATCCTTGGATGGAAAAAGAGGGAAACAAATCGTCTTTGGAATGTGACAGCACTTTTCCTGTCTACTTTGGACAGTGTCCCAAAGACCAGAGATCCTCTAAGAAGAAACCTTTACGTCCTCGCTGGGAACTTTACTCTTAACACAGTAATTCCTAATCCTAGATTCTCCCACGAGCCTAAGTTTCCTTTGCCCATTCACCTTTGAGCCAGATAGGTACGTCTGAGAATCAGTAGGTTCCTGATCATTACTTACGAGTTTAGAAATTTATGCCAGAACTGTTACTTAATTAAATTTCTCCCAGCCAAATAGGGATTTGAACCCAAATCTCCAGACCTTCAATCTCCGTCTTTGGAAGGAGAAACAAGGTGAAGTTGTATTTAATGAGTGGCTGTTCACTGAGTTGCTCAGAGGGGTCTTGGGGTAATTACTCCCAGATCCCTGAAGTCAGCAGGCAATGTGAATAGGATAGTTAAGGAAGAATATGGGACACTTGTGCCAGAGGTTATAAGAGCAAGGAGGTAATGTTGGAGTCGTACAGAGCATTGGTTAGGCCATAGCTGGAGTACTGTGTGCCACCCTGGTTACCTCACTAAAGGAAGGATGTGTGAGATGGGGTACAGAGGAGGTTCACCACCGTGTTGCCTGGGATGGAGAAACTGAGCGAGAAGGAGATGGGCTTGGATAGTTTTCTCTAGAATTAGAGAAGACTAGGACGGGGGAGGCGTGATTGAAGTGTGTAACGTTATGAGGGGTATAGGTAGGGTGTGCAGGGAGTGACTGCCCTTGGTGGAGGGGGGCACAGTTTTAGGGTGAAGGACAGGAGATTCAGAGGGGATTTGAGGAAAAACCTTTTCACTCAGCGGGTGGTGGGAATCTGGAATGCACTGCCTCAGACGGTAGTGGAGGTCAGTAACCCTACAAACCTCCCAAATTTATTTGGATGGGCGATTAAAATATCATAACATTTAAGGACAGGGGACTGGTGCAGGAATTTGGGATTCGTATGCCTTTAGTGGTAGTTATTGTCGATGCAAACTCGATGTGCCAAATGGCCCTTTTCTGCACTCTAAGACTTCAATGGCTCTGAACTTCTAGCCCAGTAAACAAACAAAGGCAAGACTGATACAATTAAGGGCTTTGGGTGGTGGTGTAGAACAGAGTTCTAGGGATTCAGATAAACATAATACAGATAGACAGGGCGGTTAAGAAGGCATTCAGCACGCTTGTCTTCATTGCTCAGACCTTTGAGTATAGGAGTTGGGACGTTATGTTGAGGTGTACAGGATGTTGGTGAGGCCTCTTCTGGGGTACTGTGTCCGGTTCAGGTAGCCCTGTTACAGAAAGGATATTATTAAGCTGCAGAGCGTTCAGAAAACAATCTGCCAGGATGCTGTCAGGAATGGAGGGTTTGAGTTACGAGGAGAGGCTAGGACTGTTTTCACTGGAGTGGGAGAGGTTGAGAGGTGACCCTATTCAGGTTTATAAAGCAATGAAGGCCATGGATAAAGTGAATGGCAGGTGTCTTTTCCCTCGGGTGGGGGAGTTTGAGACATAATTTTTAAGGTGAGAGAAGAAAGAGTTTCAAAAGATATACAGAGCGGTTCCGGTGTGAAATGAACTTCCTGAATAAGTGGTGGATGCAGGTACAATGACAACATTTAAAAGACATTTGGATAAGTCCATGAATAGGAGAGGTAGGGAGGGATATGGACTAAGCGCAGACAAGTGGGATTGGTTTGGTTTGGGATTATGGTTGGACCAAAGGGTCTGTTTCTGTGCTATATGACACCACTGTCACTGTGCAGCCTACCTTAGACACGGTTCCCTGCATGGTGACGGCGGTCACAAAGTCAATCATCTCGTCCTCCTCCAGCACAAACTCGTACTCCTTCTGCTGGTTACGTTCCCTGGCGTCCCGGGCCCCGAATTTTAACAGCGCTGCATCCATGTGCTCCTCCTCCCAACGCCTCTGCTCGTCCCGAGGGGCATGCTTGTCATCCGCCTTGGGCTCCTCGTAGCGATCCGGAACTTTCTGACAAAACACAAAGGGTAGCAACGAGTCAAAGCTGCAGCACAGAGCAAAGGGTCAGTGCGAGGATGGGAACGGGAAAACAGTCAAAGAGGACGCACAGGCAGCGACCGGTGACTGGCAGTTGTGCAGGTGAAACAGGTCGGGCACCAACCTGTCACAGTGCAGTTGGGGTCGGACGGTTAAAAAGGATATTATTAAGCTGGAGAGGGTTCAGAGAACATTTACCAAGAAGGTAGGTTTGGGTTATGAGAACAGGCTGGGGCTTTTTCCCAATGGAGTGTGGGAGGATGACAGATAATCACATACAGATTTCTAAAATCATGAGGGGTATAGATAAGGTGAATGGCAAAGTGTCGTCTCCCCTAGTGTGGGGGGGTAGGGTGACACAGCGCACTGCTCACTGTGACATGCTGCTGTCAAACACAAACCCTGAACTGTGTTGGTAACACACGTCCCGGAGCTGCGTCCAGCAGCTCCCCTGTGGGTTAGTGCCCCCACACACAACCCCCACATCCTCCCACACCTCCCCCAATCCACCCACAGCTTCCTGATGCCCGGTTCCGACCCACATCACCCCCCACACCCCTGACCCATATCCATCACCAACACTCCCCCAACGCCGTACCGACCTTGCTGCGGGACTCCTCGGGCATGTAATAGCGGTTGCTCTGCTCCTGCTTCTCCTGCTCTCCGGCTGCTTTGTACTCCCGCGCCAGGTCGCGCACTTTCTTCTTGTAGTCCAGCTGCTGCTTCTCCCGGCTGCTGAGGTCAGTCGCGGAGAACAGGTACTCGTCGTCCAGGATTTCCGCCTCCAGGTCCTCCAGCTTCTCCTGCTCTCGCTTGCCCAGGTAATCCCTCCGGGACCTCTTGCGCAGCTCCGGGATCTTGTGGGGGGGGGAAACACGAGTACCGGGGATCAGGGGGTTTGCATGCTGAGCAACGGTCAACCTTATATCCAGGCACAAACACACACCAGACATGAACTGCATGACAGTGTAAGGGACGTTGCATTTTGTTATCTTTTCCCATCACTCGTTACAATTTCCTCTGTACTTCAGGAATCTTTGCACTGACCAGTGAAAGGAGGTTAATTTTTGAGAATGGAAATGTTTTTCATTTCAGGCATCCATTGACACTGAACCTATTCTGTGCAGTGGTCCCACTGAGTACTGCCAGTAGGTGCAGGGGAAAGCAGGGTCCCCTCGACACTCCACCTTCTCAGACTATTCGCAATGTGGGTTAGATCATTCTATACTGTCCCCATCGAACACACTCAGGGTGGGCACAGAGAAAAGCTATCTCGACACGGTGGCTCAACAGTTAGCACTGCTGCCTCTCAGTGCTGGGGGCCCTGGTTCGATCCCAGCCTTGGGGTGACTGTCTGCGTAGAGTTTGCTCATTCTCCCCCATGTCTGCGTGGGTTTCGTCCGGGTGCTCCGGTTTCCTCCTATAGCACAAAGATGTGCGGGGTAAGTGGATTGGCCATGGGAAATTACCCCATAGTGTCTGGGGATATGCAGGCTAGGTGGATTAACCATGGAAAATGCGGGGTTACAGGGACAGGGTGGAGAGTGTGGGTCTGGGTGGGATGCTGTTCGGAAGGTCGGTGTGACTCGATGGGCCAAATGGCCTACTTCCACACTGTAAGCCCCCATCGAACACTCCTGGGACAGCCACAGCACAGTTTCAATAGAATAAAGCTCCATCTACTCTTTAAAACTGAAAGCGAAACCCACTCTACGCTTTCCCCATCAGACACTGCCAGAACAGGGGCAGCACAGGTTTAGGATCAAGGTAATGGTCCATTTAGTGTTTTAAACTGGAATTAAAGCTCGCTTCACAATGCCCCCCTCAGACACTCCCAGAACAGGAAGGGCATGGGTTTGGTATAGAGCAAACACACAGCTCTGGTCCTCGAAGGAGTCTTCCTGTGGCTCCTCAATGGGACACCGCCCTTGAAACCGCAGGCAAAGACTGTTCCACACTTAACCCCTTGGGATTGGCCTTCCACTGAAGCTGATGAACCCGGAGCATTCAGAATGACAGGCAGTGACTGACCCAGGGTGCCAGGCAGCACCCATCTCACAACTCAGTAAAACTCAGCTCGACCCATGGCTGCAAAGCCGCTGCAGAACCTAGAGTGGGGACGGGCACTGTCGAGGATGCCTGCGGTCACCCCGTCTTTTCAATGCCTCTGCACAGAGAGAGAGGGTAGAGTAAGTGAAGGGCTGCCCCATCACCCACACGCAAGGTGCACAGTGGCCGTGTCGAACCTCGCAGAGAGACATGATGCTCTCCAGCCTCCTAACGGAAAGCTGACTTCACTCCCCATCGTACCATTGCCCGCCGGTCTTCCTCGCCCATCTTCAGACGTTTCTGAGCTTCCTCGTAGGCCTGGAACGGGAGAAAGCAGGACTGAGAAATCCCTTATTAAACATAGAACACATGCCTTCTATATCTGTTCACATATAGCCCATTCCACAACCTGTAACCATCTGAACCCCTCGATTAGATTCCAGTCTGTAACTCACTCCCAGGTATCCATTATTCTGTATAAAAACCATCTGAACCCCTCGATTAGATTCCAGTCTGTAACTCACCCTCAGGTATCCATTACTCTGTATATAAACCACCTGAACCCCTCGATTAGATTCCAGTCTGTACCTCACTCCCAGTATCCATTATTCTATATATAAACCATCTGAACCTCTCGATTAGATTCCAGTCTGTAACTCACTTCCAGGTATCCATTATTCTAAATATATACACCATCGGAACTCCTTGATTAGATTACAATCCATAAAGTGCTCCTGAGTATCTCGATACAAACATGATTTGGAGATGCAGTGTTGGACTGGGGTGTACAAAGTTAAAAATCACACAACACCAGGTTATAGTGTAACCGGTTTAATTGGAAGCACCAGCTTTCGGAGCAGTGCTGTTGTGTGATTTTTAACTATATAAACATGCATTAACATGGTTTACAAGACAATAATAAATATTTGGGTATGAGTTCACTAATACTTGTTTAGGGAGGGAAATCTACCAACCTTACTCGGTCTGGCCTACGTGACCCCAGACCCAGAGAAACATGGTTGACTCTCAGCTGCCCTCTGGACAAATACGGAGGGACAACAAATACTGGCCTGGCCAGTGACGTCCATATGTCATGGATAAATGAAAGATATAGTTCGACACTGGAATCTAAGTGAGGGAAGTGTCAAGGTTCAGACAGGGAACGATGAGACAATTTGACCCTCAGGTTATATTGGACAGTATCTTCACCCTCCCTCTCACTGAGACAGTATTCTAGCTGTAGTAATCCAGGTGGATTGGAGAGAGCCATGGCCTGACTGAAAGCTGCCTCGAGGGAGCGAAAGGCCTACTCCTGTTGCCACGGTCCCGTGTCTCTGCGAACATGCCCCTACCTTCTTATCAGAGCGCTCCAGGATATTTCGGGTCCTGTCCTTGTCCCGTTGCTTGATACGCTCTGCGAAAGCATCTCGCTCCTCCAGATCTTTCAAGCGATCCTTCTCCTCCTTTTCCCATTCTTCTTCTTCAGATCCCGACAGTTTCTGTGGCGACGGGTTCCTTTTCCTGATGTCAAAGGTACAGGCTATTCAGTAGGATTCATTTCGCCTCTACAGGCTGTCCCCTCTAAGTCCTGCTGCCCCTACTGCAATGATCCTCTGCTTAAGTTATTACCAGACATGTCAAACCCCAGACTGAAATCTAGATCAGATTTTGGTTTGGTTTTAACGGGAGTAATCCCTCACTGATAGAGACATACAATTTTCATTAATAAAGAAAGCTGTTATGAAGATGTGGGTGTACTGTTCCTTTAACAGAGTTAAAAGGAACACAACTACATGACAGAACCAAGTGTTCTGAAAAGAAATATAATGTAACATTTGGCCGAACAACTTAATTAGCTGGTTGCCCTGGAGACGACAAAACAGATTTGAATTAGGCCAATCAGTTTAAATTACATCCTGAAAAATACCAAACTCCAATTCAGTTTGAATTGAGTATATTGACAATCTTAAAAGTTAATGACACAATCCGATGCTTTGGGTATGTAAGACTTGGGAAAATTGAACAGTTAAGAGGAGAACTGCCAAGCCCCAGCATGTCAAAAGACTGCCTGAAAAATAGTTCTCTTGAAAAGGTACCTATAATGATCAGTGACCTGTGAGAAGAAACCCCTAAGAAGTCCAGAAATCAGAGAAAACAAAAGCAGTCTGGTTTTGAGGTAAGATTTCTTGTTTTTGGGAGTTTTATTGGACTAATATTATATAAGAGAAGGTAACAGATAGGTCAGAGTAAGGAATTGTAAATAGTTGTTAGTTAATTATTCTCTGTCATACTGTAAGAAATAAAGTTGTTAATTTTTACTTTAACTACTTCTTGGCCTATCGAATTTTCAGATTACTGCAAGGGATAAATCTTTTCTGTGCTGCTGGTTTTAAATTAAGCAGGAGAGTTTACCTCGTAACGTAATAGTTTAGGGGCTTGGATCCGTGATTTGAACTGGCCTAGATAGTTTGGGGTACAAAAGGTCCCAGCAGATTTAAACACTTGTAGCTTAGCGTTCTAGATCTTTAAATAAACCGTACGTGAGACAATTTGTTTAATCTCGGTGACATGTGGTTGATTAAATCAAAAGTGAGAGAAATAGCTCTTAAAATTGCGAAAGCGGTTCTGGGATTTGAAGATGATTCTCAAATTTGTCAAGAAGGTTTGGAAGGAAAGATAAAGGCCATACTTTTAGAATTAGCAAAGAAGTTAGCTTTGGGTTTAACTAAGGACAAAAATAAAGCTGAAATCGTAAAGGAATTACTCAAACACGTGGGTGACTCAGAGAAACAGCCAAGTGCAGCAGAAGTAGTAAAACATAAATTACAATTGAGGAAAATGGAGTTGGAAGAGAAACAAATGGAAAGAGAAGGAGAGAGAGAAGGTTCTTAGCTGAGAAAAGAGAGAGAGAGAGAAGATAGGGAGAGACCAAAAGAGAGAGAATTTGAACTTGAGAAGTTGCAACTTAGTCAGCAAAGTCAAGTTAACAGGATGGGAGATTAAAAGAGAAGGTAGTAGTGTTCATAAATATGTCAAAACTCTACCCATTTTGATGAGAGAGATGTTGAAGCCTTCTTTATTTCATTTGAAAAACTGACCAGACAGATGGAGTCTTCCGAGGGGTTATGGGTAATGCTAGTTCAGACTAAACTGGTAGGCAGAGATAGTGAGTTATCTGCCGCACTGTCAGCTGAGATGTCAAGAGATTATAAAGAGGTTAAACAGGCTATTTTAAGTGCTCATGGATTGGTACCAGAAGCATATAGACAGCAGTTCAGAAACACAAAGGAGGAACCAGGTCAGACTTATGTCGAGTTCGAAAGAATTAAACATAGTCACGAAGTGAGAGACCCTTTGAAATTAATTAAAGAAAAATTGACAGGACCAAAGTTGGAGGTCTCACACTTGGATTCTGTATCAGAGGTGAGGGAGAGGTTAAATAGAGTAGGTGAGTTAGCTAAACAGCACCTAATAAGGGAACAGTGGAGAATGAAGCAGGTAACAGATAAAAGCTCAGACTCTGGCATTTTCCCAAGGGGATGACGTGTTAGTACTGTTACCAGTGGTAGGAGATCCCTTCAAAGCCAGGTTTAGTGGTCCCTATCAAATTGAGAAAGTGTTGAGTCAGGTGGGCTACCTAGTAACGATACCAGATAGAAAAAAAATCGAGTATGTCACATGAACGTGTTGAAACTGTATTGAACCAGAGAGAACGACATGGAGAAACGGGTGTTAGTTACTGCCCCGCAGAGTGAGGTATCAAATCCAGATGATATAGAGTTTGATGAGCCTCAACATAGATTTAAAAAATGCTGGTTCATTTTTTTTTCTCAAGGAGGGAGGTGTTATGAAGGTGTGGGTGCACTGTACCTTTAACAGAGTTAAAAGCAACAGAACTACCTGACAGAACCAAGTGTTCTGAAAAGAAATATAATGTAACATTTGATTGAACAACTCAATTAGCTGGTTGCCTGGAGACAACAAAACAGATCTGAATTCGACCACTCAGTTTCAAGCATACCCCGAAAAATACCAAACTCCAATCCAGTTTGTATTGAGTATACTGACAATCTTGAAAGCCAATGACACAATCCAATGGTTTGGGGGGGGGGGGGGGGGGGGGGGGGGGGGGGGGGGTATAAGACCAGGGAAAAATGAACAGTTGTGAGGAGAGCTGCCAAGCCTCAGCATGTCAAAAGACTGCCTGAAAAATAGCTCTCTTCAAAGCTACTTTAATCGATCAGCAACCTGTGAGGCAGAAATCCCTAAGAAGAAGAAAAGAAGTCTGGAAATCAGAAAACGAAAGCTGTCTGGTTTTAAGATAACAATTCTTGTTTTGTAAATCATAATCAGGAGTTTTATTGGATTAGTATTATAGAAGGGAAGGTAACAGTTAGGTTACAGTAAGGAATTGTAAATAGTTGTTAGTTAATTATTCTCTGTTATACTCTAAGAAAAAAGTTGTTAATTTTTACTTTCACTAGTTCTTAGCCTATCGAATTTTCACCAATTACTGCAAGGGATAAATCTTTTCTGTGCTGCTGGTTTTAAATTATGCAGGAGAGTTTACCTCGTGTCGTAACAAAGCCAAAGAATTGAAGATAAAATAGAATAAACCATCCTATTTACTCATAACACAAGTTCAAAGATTCTTAAATATGCAATTAAAGGTATCATCCCATTAATTCAAAAACACTTCTTTACAAGTTAAAATCAAAACCCATGTACTGTCCTGTACTCACACCAGAATCCCTTAAACATCACAACAGGTTTAAGTAACTGTGGTTTTAACTTTAGATCAGGAACTTGACAGCTCAATTCTGGAGTTACTGTACACCCAAGTTTAAACAAACTCAACATCGAGTCCTCTTCAGGGTATTATCCCAGTCTGGAACACTCTGAAGGGTCACGCAACATGAAACATTAACTCTGATTTCTCTCCACAAAAGCTTCCAGACCTGCTGAGTTTTTAAAGGAATTTCTGATTTATAGCATCCACAGTTCTTTCGGCTTTTATCTGGAATTATCACTAACCACTTACTTGAAGGATTTGAGTCTCAGTATATTCTCCCCTTCCCAAATGCTGTTCCATTTATGTATCTCTGTGCAAAGACTTCACAGAACGCAGAAACAAAGTAAAATTTAAAGAAATTCTCTCCACCTCATCTTTGGTTGCTTCCCCAAAGTTCCATAAGACATCGGAGTGGAAGGAAGGCCATTCGGCCCATCGAGTCCACTCCGCCATTCAATCATGGCTGATGGGCATTTCAGCGCCACTTACCCTCACTCTCCCTGTATCCCTAAACTCCTTGCGAGATTAGGAATTTATCAATCTCTGCCTTGAAGACATTTAACGTCCCGGCCTCCACTGAGCTCCGTGGCAATGAATTCCACAGGCCCACTACTCTCTGGCTGAAGCAATGCCTCCTCATTTCCATTCTAAATTGACCCCCCTCTCATTCTAACGCTGTGGCCACCAGTCCGAATATCTCCACCTGACAGGAACAAGTTCCCAGCATCCACCCTTTCTAAGTCGTGCATTATGTTGTAAGTTTGTATTAGATCTCCCCTCAACCTTCTAAACTCTAATGAATACAATCCCAGGATCCTCATCGTATGTTAGGCCGACCATTCCAGGGATCATCCGTGTGAATCTCCGCTGGACACGCTCCAGTGTCAATATGCCCTTCCTGAGGTGTGGGGCCCAAACATGGACATAGCATTCTAAATGGGGCCTAACTAGCGCTTTATAAAGTCTCAGTAGCACATCGCTGCTTTTATATTCCAACCCTCGAGATGAAAGCTCAGTCTTTTTTCCAAGTCAGTCTTTAGACTTCTTGATGTACAGTGGTAGCGTCCTTACTTCTGATCCAGGAGGCCTGGGTTCAAGCCCATCAGCTCTGGATGGGCAGATTAGAAAGTATCTAAGAAATAACTTGAAAGAAATTCCTCCCAGAGCCCACAAAGCTGTAAAATGTTCTATCCATTAGGCTGCCAAAGGGGCCCTTTGAAAAGGTTTTAAAAGAAACCACCATAGCTTCACAAATACTTAGGAGTTAATTGTCAACTTCAGACAAGTTCTCAGCTCAAAATTGAAAACCCACATTTAAACCAAAACAGCCAGATTATGGCACGGTGGCACAGTGGTTAGCACTGCTGCCTCACAGCGCCAGAGACCCGGGTTCGATTCCTGCTTCAGGCGACTGTCTCTGTGGAGTTTGCACATTCTCCCTGTGTCTGCCTGGGTTTCCTCCGGGTGCTCCGGTTTCCTCCCACAATCCAAAGATGTGCAGGTTAGGGTGGATTGGCCATGCTAAATTGCCCGTAGCATTAGGAGGATTAGTCAGGGGTAAGATGTAGGGGAATGGGTCTGGGTGGGTTGCTCTTTGGAGGGTTGGTGTGGACTTGTTGGGCCCCAGGGCCTGTTTCCACACTGTAGGGAACCTAATCTAATATCTCACACATACACACACACAGGGTATGGTCATAGACAGCCTCTAGGCCACATTAAGGGGACAAGGAGTCAAAACAAACCCAAATACAGTGTCAGATTGTTCCTGTCCCCGGCCGTCTCCCGCAGCCAGACGGTCTGTTGCCCTTCCACACACACAGGGCACCGTGTCAGATGGTCCCCTCTCCGTTAACTGATCACAGGTTTCAGCCCGCTCACTCGAGAAACTTACATTTTGTGGTCGGAGTCACTCTCCGATGAGGCCGCCCTCTTTTTCCGGATGTGTTTCCGCTTCCGTTTGCCTTTACTGTGGCTCTGCTTCTCTTCGGGCCCGCTGTCCTCGCTGTCCTCCAGTAACAGGTAAGTCCGGTTCTTCTGCTGCATGGCGAGGGCCTCTCGCTCGACGGCACGCGCTGCCTTCTCAACCCTCTGCTTCCTGGGGATCTGACCGAGGGAGGCAAGGGAAGAGTCAGCGCCCTCCATACCGCCTTGCCAAAGCTGTAGCCTCTATCACCCTGAAGGACAAGGGCAGCAGATACATGGGAACACCACACCCCCTCCCTCCACCCACCAAACAAGTAACCGTCTGAGCCACTTGTCACCCTGACTCGGAACTACATCGTTACCAGGCCGGTGCACCAAGGAGTGGCAGATAGCATTTAATTCAGATGAATGCAAGGTGTTGCATTTCTTTTTAATTGAAAACAGGACAGAATCCCTACAGTGTGGAACCAGGCCCCTTGGGAAGGCAAACCAGGACAGGACTTCACAGTTAACGGTAGGGCTCTGGGGAGTGTTGTCTAACAGAAAGACCAGGGCACTCAAGCTCCTTGAAGGTGGCGTCACAGGTTGACTGGGGGGTGAAGGTGGCGTTGGGCACGCTTCATCCTTCACCCATCAGTGCCTTGAGTAATAGCCTCATTTTGCAGACATTGGTAAGGCTACGCTCGGAATACTGTGCACAATTCTGGTCAATGTGCTATAGGGACTATGCTATGGAACTGGAAAACGTGCAGAAAAGGTTTACAAGGGAGTTAACCAAGACTCCAGGGTTTGAGTAATAAGGAGAGGCTGGACAGACTGGGACCTTTTTTTTGCCCTGGAGTGCAGGGGGCTGAGGGGTGACCTTATAGAATTATGAGGAGCAAAAATAAGTATTTTTCTCAGAGGAGTTCAAACCTGGAGGGCACAGGGAAAGATTTAAAAGTGACCAGAGGGAGGTGCGCATATGGAACGAGCCACCAGAGAATGTGGTAGAGGCAAGCACAATTACAATTTAAAAAGACTTTTGGACAGGTAGATGGATAAAGGACGTTTAAAGGGATTATGGACCAAATGCAGATGGATGAGACTAGTTCAGTTCAGGAAAACTGGTTGGTATGGACGAGTTGGGCTCAAAGGCCTGCCTCCATGCTGTATGACTCTGGGTATAAATCCTGAAACTCCGTCTGTAAACATCACAGGCCTGGTCCTGTATCACATGGACTGCAGCCAAGGTTCAAGGATGTGGTGCACCATCTGCTTCCGAAAATTAGGGACAGACAGCGAATAGTGGCTTAAGCCAGCGACACCCACATCCCATTAACTGGTGCTAAAGATTTCAGGTTAGCAATGAACTGATAACATGGAAGAGATTAGATTACTTACAGTGTGGAAACAGGCCCTTCGGCCCAACAAGTCCACACCGACCCGCCGAAGCGCAACCCACCCATACCCCTACATTTACCCCTAGCCTAACACTTCGGGCAATTTAGCTTGGCCAATTCACCTGACCCGTACATCTTTGGACTGTGGGAGGAAACCGGAGCACCCGGAGGAAACCCACGCAGACACGGGGAGAACGTGCAAACTCCACACAGTCTGTCGTCTGAGTCAGGAAGAGATGGTTTCCCTAAATGGCGCTGTCCACCGTACTGGATCAAGAGAGGAAGCGCGGCCTGGAAGCAAGACAAGGTGTAACCGACAACAAGTCAAATTCAGGAGCCCAACAGCCTGCAACTCCTGTCACCCTGGACATGCCACGACCCAGCCTTGAACCCAACCCACCCTGTGCAGTAAGAGTCCCACACGCCACCAACCTTCCCCCCCCAACACCCACCTTCGTCCAGAGCTCGTCTGCGAAACGTCGGACTCCCTGCGTGATGTCAATGGTCCCCGTCTCCTCCAGGCGCCGGATAAAGTCCGCCACGCTGTCACTGCGCTGGGCAGTGCCGATCAGGAACTGTGCCACGTACTTATCGCTCAGGCCCAGCAGCTGGTGAAGCTCATCGTTCACCCACTTCTCCAGTGAGCCCATGGTGGTGTCTCTTCAAATAGTGAGCAAGAAAACTCTTTTCAAAACCAAAACAAAACAGGAACTGGGGATGTGGTAATTCAGTCAGAAAACGCGGCTCGGACGAGTATGGCTGGAGCACACGCTGGGGTTTAAATGGGGGTCTCGGGGCTAACTCAAACCTGGGGTTAATGGAGAATCTGCTTAATGGGGACTCGGCCAGGAATAAATGGGAAACCCAACTCATGGGAACTTGCATTGATTGGGGAGCCCAGCTCATGGGCAACCTCAGGTAGATGTAAAGTTGATTAATGGGGATGAGGGGTAAATAGGAATTTGGTCAGTGTAAATCCGAGGCAAATGGGGAACCGGATTAGTGGGGACTCGGGGAAAATGGGAAATTGGTTAATGGGGGCCCGGGGTAAATGGGGAATTCGGTTAATGGGGGTGAGGGGTAAATGGGAAATTCGGTTAATGGGGACCTGGGGTAAATGGGGAATTCGGTTAATGGGGGTGAGGGGTAAATGGGAAATTCGGTTAATGGGGGTGAGGGGTAAATGGGGAAATTCGGTTAATGGGGGTGAGGGGTAAATGGGGAATTCGGTTAATGGGGGTGAGGGGTAAATGGGGAATTCGGTTAATGGGGGTGAGGGGTAAATGGGGAATTCGGTTAATGGGGGTGAGGGGTAAATGGGAAATTCGGTTAATGGGGGCCCGGGGTAAATGGGAAATTCGGTTAATGGGGACTCTGGTTAATTGATGACCTTGGGTAATGAAGACCCAACACTAACAGGGTTCAGAGTAAATGTACATGTTTCTGTTTGTGGCCAGAGGCACAATCGCTGACCACACTCACCGTCTCAGGCTCCACTCAGACCAACTAGGCCTCTGTCCCGAGCGTCCCCACAACACACCCAGCCCGCATGCGCAACAACCCCTCAGTCTCCGCCTCCCGACACCGACAGACAGCAGAGGGAGAGGGGGTCGGAGACTCCGCCTGCAGCGCCGCCTCTGTCCGGGAGGGCAATCGGCGGAGACTCCGCCTGCAGCGCCGCCTCTGTCCGGGAGGGCAATCGGCGGAGACTCCGCCTGCAGCGCCGCCTCTGTCCGGGAGGGAAATCGGCAGAGACTCCGCCTGCAGCGCCGCCTCTGTCCGGGAGGGGAATCAGCGGAGACTCCGCCTGCAGCGCCGCCTCTGTCCGGGAGGGAAATCGGCGGAGACTCCGGCTGCACCGCCGCCTCCTCAGTCCGGGAGGGCAATCGGCGGAGACTCCGCCTGCAGCGCCGCCTCTGTCCGGGAGGGAAATCGGTGGAGACTCCGCCTGCAGCGCCGCCTCTGTCCGGGAGGGGAATCGGCGGAGACTCCGCCTGCAGCGCCACCTCTGTCCGGGAGGGGAATCAGCGGAGACTCCAGCTGCAGCGCCACCTCAGTCAATAGACAATAGGTGCAGGAGTAGGCCATTCTGCCCTTCGAGCCTGCACCACCATTCAATATGATCATGGCTGATCATCCTTAATCAGTATCCTGTTCCTGCCTTATCTCCATAACCCTTGATTCCACTATCCTTGACAGCTCTATCCAACTCTTTCTTAAATGAATCCAGAGACTGGGCCTCCACTGCCCTCTGGGGCAGAGCATTCCACACAGCCACCACTCTCTGGGTGAAGAAGATTCTCCTCATCTCTGTCCTAAATGGTCTACCCGTATTTTTAAGCTGTGTCCTCTGGTTCGGCACTCTCCCATCAGCGGAAACATGTTTCCTGCCTCCAGAGTGTCCAATCCTTTCATAATCTTATATGTCTCAATCAGATCCCCTCTCAGTCTTCTAAACTCAAGGGTATACAAGCCCAGTCGCTCCAGTCTTTCGGCGTAAGGTAGTCCCGCCATTCCAGGAATTGACCCCGTGAACCCACGCTGCACTCCCACAATAGCCAGAATGTATTTCCTCAAATTTGAAGACCAGAACTGCACACAGAACTCCAGGTGTGGTCTCACCAGGGCCCTGTACAGCTGCAGAAGAACCTCTTTGCTTCTGTACTCAATCCTTCTTGTTATGAAGGCCAGCATGCTATTAGCCTTCTTCACAACCTGCTGCACCTGCTTGCTTACCTTCATTGACTGGTGTACAAGAACACCCAGATCTCTCTGTACTGCCCCTTTACCTAAACTGATTCCATTTAGGTAGTAATCTGCCTTCCTGTTCTTGCCACCAAAGTGGATAACATACATTTATCCACATTAAACTGCGTCTGCCATGCATCTGCCCACTCACCTAACCTGTCCAGGTCACCCTGTAATCTCCTAACATCCTCATCACATTTCACCCTGCCACCCAGCTTAGTATCATCAGCAAATTTGCTAATGTTATTACTAATACCATCTTCTATATCATTAATATATATTGTAAAAAGCTGCGGTCCCAGCACTGATCCCTGCGGTACCCCACTGGTCACTGCCTGCCATTCCGAAATGGAGCCGTTTATCACTACTCTTTGTTTCCTATCAGCCAACCAACTTTCAATCCAAGTTAGTACTTTGCCCCCAATACCATGCACCCTAATTTTGCTCACTAACCTCCTATGTGGGACTTTATCAAAAGCTTTCTGAAAGTCCAGGTACACTACATCTACTGGATCTCCCTCGTCCATCTTCAGAGTTACATCCTCAAAAAATTCCAGAAGATTAGTCAAGCATGATTTCCCCTTCATAAATCCATGCTGACTCTGACCTATCCTGTTACTACTATCCAGATGAGTTGTAATTTCATCCTTTATAATAGACTCTAGCATCTTTCCCACCACTGAGGTCAGACTAACTGGTCTATAATTTCCTGTTTTCTCTCTCCCACCTTTCTTAAAAAGTGATATAACATTAGCCACCCTCCAATCCGCAGGAACTGATCCTGAATCTGTCAAACTCTGGAAAATAATCACCAACGCATCCACGATTTCCCGAGCCACCTCCTTCAGTACCCTGGGATGTAGACCATCAGGCCCTGGGGACATAGCAACCTTCAGACCTAATAGTCTCTCCAAAACCAATTCCTGGCAAATATAAATTCCCTTAAGTTCAGGTCCTTCAGCCACTGTTACCTCAGGGAGATTGCTTGTGTCTTCCCCAGTGAACACAGATCTGAAGTACCAATTCAATTCTTCTGCCATTTCTTTGTTCCCTGTAATATATTCCCCTGTTTCTGTCTTCAAGGGCCCAATTTTAGTCTTAACAATTTTTTTGCCTTTCACATACCTAAAAAAGTTTTTACTATCCTCCTTTGTATTTTTAGCCAGTTTACCTTCGTACCTCATTTTTTCTCTGCGTATTTCCTTCTTAGTAACCCTCTGTTGTTCTTGAAAAGCTTCCCAGTCCTCCGTTTTCCCACATATCTTTGCTACGTTATACTTTTTCTCTTTTAACTTTATATGTTTCTTAACTTCCCTCGTCAGCCACGGCCACCCATGCCTCCTCCTAGGGTCTTTCTTCCTTTTTGGAATGAACGTAATCCTGCATCTTCTGCATTGTACACATGTGGGATATAGGTAAAGTAGTGTTACTTCTGCAATTATAATTACTTATACAAAGTAAATGAACTCACATCAGTGTGTAATTGTTTCAGCCAAGAGCTGAGTCAACAAGAATGGGAACTATGTGGAGGAAATGCATAATTTTTTTTTGTATTAGCTAAAAATGTATGCCAGAATGAAACGTGACTGCAAAACAATGGTAGATATTACAGGGCAATAGATAAGATGCTGTGAGGGGAGGCAGTTAAGCTAGATACGCCTGTACAAACAGTAGGTATAAACATCTGTTTCCCACTTTTACAGAAACACAGGAACAAACCCCAATTGAAAGGGTCTTAACGATAAGCTGCTGAGAGGGGAGGCACAGATGGAGGGAGTAGATAGTGGTAAGGAAATGATATGCCTAACAATGACCCAGAGCAGGATGAGGTCAAACGGCCTTGTGAGGCCAGAAATAAGCATTTTGTCACAGACAAGGCCGGATAAGACAAGAGATAAACAGGAGTAATGGGTACCGGTCTTAGAGAAGTGGAGGATGTAAACAGGGGAGGAGCAATGAAATAAAAAATATATAGAAACCAAATTATATAAATATCGAGTATTCGTTGAATTCGGTGTGTGAGTCCCTTGCCTTGTAGACAGACAGTGGACATCACACCCTCTTGCAAGAGTTAAATAAAGGACACTACTGATTCAGATTTTGTCTCGGACTGAAATTGTTGACGGGTGTGAGCTTAGTTTCTCACACACAGAAATATCCGCCATTGTTCCTCCACTGTCATCCCTGCTAAGGTATTGCACCATTGAACTTTGGCCAGCTCCTCCCTCATAGCTTCATAGTCCCCTTTATTCAACTGAAATATTGAGCCGGAGGGAAATCGGCGGAGACACCAACACAGTGCCGTGTCTGTCTGGGAGGAGAATGGCAGAGACTCCCCGAACAGCGCCGCCTACGTATGAAGGAATGTACTGTATGGAACTGTTCGGAAATGACTATCTCCAGCAAGAGAGAATCCAAATAGCTCCTCTTGACATTGAGGAGATGTCAACATCTTACGTGTTACCATTGACCATTACTGGATTGGACTAGCTGGATAAATAGGGTGTGCCCAAAGGCTTGGTATTGTGCTGTCAGTAACTCACTTCCTGGCTCCCAAAGCCTGTCCAATTCAGTAGTGTGACAAAATGCACCCCACTTGCCTGGAGAAGTGCAGTTTCTAACACACAAGAAGCTCAACACCATCCAGGACAAGGTAAAAACAATGATTGCAGATGCTAGAAACCAGTTTCTGGATTAGAGTGGTGCTTGAAGAGCACAGCAGTTCAGGCAGCATCCGAGGAGCAGGAAAATCAACGTTTCGGGCAAAAGCCCTTCATCAGGAATAAAGGCAGTGAGCCTGAAGGGTGGAGAGATAAGTGAGAGGAGGGTCAGGGTGGGGAGAAAGTAGCATGGAGTACAATAGGTGAGTGGGGGAGGGGATGAAGGTGATAGGTTGGGGGGGGAGGGTGGGGTGGAAAATAAGATAGGCAGGTAGGACAAGTCATGGGGACAGTGCTGAGCTGGAAGTTTGGAACTGGGGTGAGGTGGGGGAAGGGGAAATGAGGAAACTGTTGAAGTCCACATTGATGCCCTGGGGTTGAAGTGTTCCGAGGCAGAAGATGAGGCGTTCTTCCTCCAGGCGTCTGGTGGTGAGGGAGCGGCGGTGAAGGAGGCCCAGGACCTCCATGTCCTTGGCAGAGTGGGAGGGGGAGTTGAAATGTTGGGCGACGGGGCGGTGTGGTTGATTGGTGCGGGTGTCCCAGAGATGTTCCCTAAAGCGCTCTGCTAGGAGGCGCCCAGTCTCCCCAATGTAGAGGAGACTGCATCGAGAGCAACGGATACAATAAATGATATTGGTGGATGTGCAGGTAAAACGTTGATGGATGTGGAAGGCTCCTTTAGGGCCTTAAATGGAGGTGAGGGAGGAGGTGTGGGCACAGGTTTTGCAATTCCTGTGGTGGCAGGGGAAAGTGCCAGGATGGGAGGGTGGGTTGTGGAGGTGGGGGGGGGGGGGGGGGGCGCGTGGACCTGACCAGGTAGTTTCGGAGGGAACAGTCTTTGCGGAAGGCGGAAAGGGGTGTGGAGGGAATTGGCCATGCTAAATTGCCCGTAGTGTTAGGTAAGGGGTAAATGTAGGGATATGGGTGGGTTGCGCTTTGGCGGGTCAGTGTGGACTTGTTGGGCCGAAGGGCCTGTTTCCACACTGTAAGTAATCTAATCTAATATCCCTGGTGGAGGGGGTCTGTTTGGAGGAGGCGGACAAAGCAGCCCCCTCTATTTACACCATATCGGCAAACACTCTCTTCCCTCCACCACTGATGCTCAGTAGCAGCAGTGTCTACTCTCTACAAGATGCGGTGCTGCAACGCACCAATGCACAGCTTCCAAACTCATGATATCCACTACCTGGAGGTCAGAGGGCTGCAGACATGGGAGCACAGCCACGTGCAAGTTTCCCTTCAAGATGATCCCCGCTCTGACTTGCTGTTTCACTGTTGCCTGGATCAGAAACTGGAACCTTACGGCACCATCGATGTCCCTAGAACCACACAACCCCCCCCCCACCACCACATTCTCCAGGGCAGTTGGGGATGGGCATCAGGCACTGACATTGCATGAACGAATAAGTGAAAGCCAGACTAGAAACTGGGAGCAGTGGTCACTGCCCACTTCATTCAGTGCAGTAAATGGAGCCAATCAAGAGAAAAGGAATGTCAGAGCCAAACTGAAGGGCAGAGCAGCACTTGGCAAAGTAGAACAAAGAACTGTGGATACTGATAATCTGAAACAGAAACTCGGCAGGTCTGGCAGTATCTACAAAGAGAGAGAGAAAAAGAGTTACCATTATGTACCCTTGAGCCTTTGTCAAAACATGACAATAAATCCAGTTTCTGGTGTTGGGTGAAAGAGAACTGTGATTGGCTGGTGAATAGGAGTTAGAAGCTGAGAGACTGAATCCAGGAGAGTTGACATAAAACCATGATTTGAATGTTCAGCTTTTATTTTGAATTTTCTTTGTGCATTTGTATGGTCGTGAGCTGAGTACCTCAACAGCATGAGGATTAGGGACTGTCCTTCACAAGCGCCTGTACGTGGAAAGACATCTCGTTTCGCTGGCCCCACTCTGATCACACTCAGTCCCAAGAGAAACATTGCACCGTGAGCTCTAGCAGCGTGGCTTAGTGAGGCAGAACACACTTGTACAGCTCAGTATTACCCGATGCAGGAAACTGGGATCGGACACACAGAAGGGGATCGGTGCATTGTACCCACTGAAAATAACACCAATTAGACCCACCTTCCTGCTCCACCCTTATTTCGTCTTCTTTTCCAATTCCCTTTCGCAAGTGATTTGACTAGCCTTTGGGGCAATGCGTCCCAGGTCATTGTGCAGGAAATATGTTTCAACCTCAAGTGTTGGGCATTAGTCAGAAGTAAATGTCGAGTGATAGGTCGGGGAATGGGGTTTGGGTGGGATACGCGTCGGAGGGTTGGTGTGGACTTCTTGGGCTGAAGGGCCTATTTCCACACTGGAGGGATTCAAGACAGTCTGGTTAATTTTCATTCTCTTCTCGTTCTGACCTATCTGTTGCTGCGGTGAGTGATGGAACCCAATGCACTTCATCCCTTGCTCTCCACTCACCCTTAGCCCCCACCATTTCAGACTGCAGTCTCTGCCTTTGCTTTGCAGCTTTCCCTGTTTGTCTCATTCCCCCTCCCATTGTCCCACCTCTCCCACTTTCAGTCGGCCATGGTTCATCACATGTCCACCAAGGGAACATCTTTTGTTCCTATTCATTGCCACTCCCTTCGGCCTTTTCATTGTTCAATGCATCCTGCACCATGTTACACAAGCATCCCCTTTGGATCTTTCTTAACATTCCATTCCATGGATGGTTGTTGACCTGAGAAAAGGGGACGAACCTTAGCAACAGGAGTATTCTATTCAATACATCGGGCCTGTCCCTCCGTTCCATACAGAAGTGGCTGATCAAACCCTTCATCGCCTTTTACCCAACCCTATCCCGATAACCCCGACTTTTTGTTTAAAGGAAATAGTTTCAGCCAAGGGAAACATCTTTTGTGCACCTACCCTGTCTATCCTCGTCCGCGTTTTCTCGGTTCTGATGAGATCACCTCCAGTTGTCTGGATCTCCGGAGAATACGGGGCCCACTTTTCTCAGACTCTCCTTCCCAGGAGCAAGTCTGGTGAACCCTTGATGTACTCCTCCTCCGGCAATAATATCTTTCCTGAGACTAAAACTGCACACAGTATTCAAGGCGCAATCTAACCAGCATGGTGCGATCCAGGTTGGAAGGACAGTTAATTGAGTCATAGAGGTGTACAGCACGGAAACAGACCCTTCGGTCCAACCCGTCCATGCCGACCAGATATCCCGACCCAATCTAGTCCCACCTGCCAGCGCCCAGCCCATATCCCTCCAAACCCTTCCTATTCATACCCATCCAAATGCCTCTTAAATGTTGCAATTGTACCAGCCTCCATCACTTCTTCTCGCAGCTCATTCCATACACGCACCACTCTCTCTGTGAAAATGTTGCCCCTTAGGTCTCTTTTATATCTTTCCCCTCTCACCCTAAACCTATGCCCCTCTAGTTCTGGACTTCCCCCATCCCAGGAAAAAGACTTTGTCTATTTATCCTATCCGTGAGGAGAAAGTGAGGACTGCAGCTGCTGGAGATCAGAGCTGAAAATGTGTTGCTGGAAAAGCGCGGCAGGTCAGGCAGCATCCAAGGAGCAAGAGAGTCGACGTTTCGGGCATGAGCCCTTCTTCAGGAATGCCTATCCATCCTATCCATGCCCCTCATAATTTTGTAAACCTCTATAAGGTCACCCCTCAGCCTCCGACACTCCAGGGAAAACAGCCCCAGCCTGTTAAGCCTCTCCCTGTAGCTCAAATCCACCAACCCTGGCAACATCCTTGTAAATCTTTTCTGAACCCTTTCAAGTTTCACAACATCTTTCCGATAGGAAGGAGACCAGAATTGCACGCAATATTCCAATAGTGGTCTAACCAATGTCCTGTACAGCCGCAACATGACCTCCCAACTGCTATACTCAATACTCTGACCAATAAAGGAAAGCATACCAAATGCCTTCTTCACTATCCTATCTACCTGTGACTCCACTTTCAAGGAGCTATGAACCTGCACTCCAAGGTCTCTTTGTTCAGCAACACTCCCTAGGACCTTACCTTATAAGTCCTCGCCAGTTATTCTGAATTCCTATTTCTCTATTTATCACTTCTTCTAATTATTTTTTCCCTAGGAATTTGTACTTAAGATTCTGCACCTTGCTACTTAAGGTGGCACTATAAGTGGCAACTTGTAAATGTTTGGCTGTAGTCATGTGATCACACGTGACAATACAGCTAAATCTTGTTCTAACCAAGCCCCTATACAACTGAAACGAGACCTCATTACTCCTGTATTCAAATTCATTTGCAGTAAAGGCTGACATTGTCTTCCTAACAGCTTGCTGCGCTTCCAGTGACTTGATCAGCAAGGGGGTCTCTGTATATATCTAGACTTCCCACTGCACCTACCATTTCAGAAATGCCGTGCTCACCTGTTCCTCCTATCATGGTGGATAATCTCACCTTTTAACAGATGATCTTCCACCTTGCCTGTTCTTGCCCATTGCCTCAGCCTGCCTAAACCCCCCTGGAACCACTGTATACCTCCCTCACAACACACATTCCCAATTAGCGGAGAGGTGGAAAATGTAACTGCGGTGGCCCGTTCCCGATGGCGGGATGGGATATACGGGTGCTGTTGGCTGCTCTCTGACCTCTGCCGGTTCTGTGAAAGCGGGACGTGTTCCGGCTGCGTGGGTGGGAGGACGCGGACGGGAGGGACCTCGCAGCAGTGAAAAACACGCCGTCTGCTGACTGTGCAGCAGGACCCTCCTGCAGAAACAAGTAAACTCCTCCTCGCTGGCGCAGCTGGTCAGACGGTGGCTCAGGGGTTAGCCCTGCTGCCTCGCAAAGCCAAGGACCTGGGTACGATTCCACCCTCGGGTGACTGTCTGTGTGGAGTTTGCACATTTTCCCCGTGTCTGTGTGGGTACCCTCTGGTCTCCTTCCACAGTCTGGCAATGCACAGGTTAGAGTGGGTTGGCCAGGCCCTGTAGTGTTTCGGGGTGTGCAGGCTAGGTAGGTTAAAACCCCTACAGTGTAGAAACAGGCCCTTCAGCCCAACAAGTCCACACCGACCCTTTGAAAAGTTACCCATTCCCCACCTGTATTTTTTTTAATTTCAAAAATATACTTTATTCGTAAAATAATCATAAAATAATTTGATGGTCTGTACATTTGGTCATGCCGTACATATGTCAACATTTACATACACAGATCAGAAATTATCATTGTTATATACAGGTCTGTGTATTTCTCGCTCATATGCCCATATATTGAGCTGAGGCATCAGCAGAGCCCAAATGACTGCAGGGCCCCCTGATCTTCTTTAGACAGGCAGATGTTAAACGGTGGTCTTTCCCCACCGCGCCTTGGCGGCAGCTGCCCCAAGCTTCAGCGCGTCCCTCAACACGTAGTCCTGGACCTTGGAATGTGCCAGTCTGCAACACTCAGTCGGGGTCAACTCCTTCAGCTGGAAGATCAACAGGTTTCGGACCGCCCAGAGAGCGTCCTTCACCGAGTTGATGATCCTCCAGGCGCAGTTGATGTTTGTCTCGGTGTGCGTCCCGGGGAACAGGCCGTAGAGCACGGAGTCCCGCGTCACGGCGCTGCTCGGGACGAACCTCGACAAATACCACTGCATTCCTCTCCAGACTTCCTCTGCATAGGCACATTCCAGAAGGAGGTGTGTGACAGTCTCGTCCCCCCCGCAGCCGCTTCGAGGGCAGCGTGCAGTGCGGCTGAGAGTCCGGGCGTGCATAAATGATCTCACAGGCAGAGACCTTCTCACCACCAGCCAAGCCATATCTTGGTGCTTGTTGGAAAGTTCTGGTGATGAGGCATTCTGCCAAATGGCTTTGACAGTCTGCTCAGGGAACCGCTCGATAGGATCCGCCCTCTCCTTTTCCCGAAGGGTCTCGAGGACGCTACGTGCTGACCACTTCCTGATGGACTTGTGGTCAAAGGTGTTTTCCTTCATAAACTTCTCCACGAAGGACAGGTGGCACGGAACGGTCCAACTACTCGGAGCGTTCCGCGGCAGCGAGGCCAGGCCCATCCTTCGCAACACCGGGGACAGGTAGAACCTCAGTACGTACTGACACTTGGTGTTCGCGTACCGGGGATCCACGCACAGCTTGATGCAGCCACACACAAAGGTGGCCATCAGGGTGAGGGTGGCATTGGGTGTATTTTTTCCCCCGTTGCCCAGATCTTTGTATAGCCAGTCCCTTCGGACCCGGTCCATCTTTGAACTCCATATGAACTGGAAGATGGCCCGGGCGACTGCAGCGGCGCAGGTTCTGGGAATAGGCCAGACCTGTCCCACGTACAACAGCAATGACAGTGCCTCACACCTGATGACCAGGTTTTTTCCCGCGATGGAGAGAGACCGTAGCCTCCATCTGCCCAGTTTCTGCCTCACTTTACTGATACGCTCCTCCCAAGACTTGGCGCACGCCCCAGCCCCCCCGAACCAAATACACAGCACCTTCAGGTGGTTTATCCTGATGGTGAAGGGGATCGAGGATTGGTCGGCCCAGTTCCCGAAGAGCATGGCCTCGCTCTTGCCTCGGTTTACCTTGGCCCCGAGGCCCGTTCGAACTGGTCACAAATGCACATGAGTCTGCGCACGGACAGCGGATCCGAGCAGAAAACGGCGACGTCATCCATGTACAGGGAGGCCTTAACCTGCAGGCCCCGCTGCCCGGAATAGTCACCCCTCTCAGGCTCGCATCCTTCCTGATGGACTCGGCAAATGGCTCTATGCAGCACACAAACAAGGCTGGAGAGAGAGGGCAGCCCTGCCTGACTCCAGATCTGACTGAGAAGCTATCAAGTCCCACAGAGCGGAATAGAGCTTGACCGGTCAGCCGTTGCTTCCGGGAGTTTTCTTCTTTTCGAAGGACTCGAGGGCCTTGGTCAGCTCATCCAGAGATAGCGGCTGGTCCAGCCTCTCGCGTGTTCATTCCCCACCCGTATTACTCTACATTTACCCCTGACTAATGCACCTAACCTGAACACTATGGGGCAAATTTAGCACGGCCAATCCACCCTAACCTGCACATCTTTGGATTGTGGGAGGAAACCCACGCAGACATGAGTAGGAAATGCAAACTTCACACAGACAGTTGCCTGAGGCTGGAAATGAACCTGGGTTAGCCATGGGAAATGGAGGGTGGGATGCTGTTCGGTGGGTCAGTGTGGTCCCAATGGACTGTGCAGACTGCTTCCACACTGCAGGTGCTTCTGTGACTCAACTCCTTTAACACGAGATTACTCTGCAGCTCAAATCTCTTTTTGAATTTACATTTCAATTGTAAATCATTCCCATTACATTAGTTTCACTTCTTTCTCTGCCATATGTTGTCATGGTTTGCAGAGACTAACTTAGAGCGCTAACTGTCCTGGCACAGCTCAACCTTCCCACACTTTGATGGTTAAATAGGAGTTCGGGTCATTTCCTTCATTTTGGAAGAAATAATTGTTGTGGGCTTTTTTTTTAATTGCAAAAATATACTTTATTCATAAAAATCTTTTGGTGCCTGTGCAGTTGGTGATGCCATTATTATGTATACATCGCATGTCTTTACATACAGAGATCAAACTGAGTCACTTAAATTTACAAGTCTGTATGTTAAAGTGAGGACTGCAGATGCTGGAGATCAGAGCTGAAAAATGTGTTGCTGGAAAAGCACAGCAGGTCAGGCAGCACGCAAGGAGCAGGAGAATCGATGTTTCGGGCATAAGCCCTTCTTCAGGATTCCTGAAGATGGGCTCATGCCCGAAACGTCGACTCTCCTGCTCCTTGGATGCTGCCTGACCTGCTGCGCTTTTCCAGCAACACATTTTTCAGCTCTGTATGTTAACCATCCAGCCTCTTGGTGGTTAGCTGAGGCATCAGCAGAGCCCAATTACCAAGTGGGCCCCACCCGTTCTTCATTGGCAGGCAGATGTTACACGGTGGTCTTTCCCCACCGCGCCTTGGCGGCAGCTGCCCCAAGCTTCAGCGCGTCCCACAACACGTAGTCCTGGACCTTGGAATGTGCCAGTCTGCAACACTCAGTCGGGGTCAGCTCCTTCAGTTGGAAGATCAACAGGTTTTGGACAGGGCCAAAGAGCGTCTTTCAACGAGTTGATGATCCTCCAGGCACAGTTGATGTTCGTCTCGGTGTGTGTCCCGGGGAACAATGTGGGTTTTTTTCTGTTCACTCCACATGTAAGGACAGTGTCTTTTTGTTTAAAGAAAGACTGCGGACTAGAATGAGGAAGGGTTGTTTTAAGATCACTGTTTGAAAGGCTGGCTAGTTGTCTTGAAAGCTAGTGGGCTGATAGCCCATTGCACAACAGACTTATGGACAACTGCGTGACCAAACCTCAATTGAAGCTGCAGTTACAGATCATTTGGAATAGAGGGCTGTCCAGCTTTGGTTGGCAACACGATTCTGATTGGTCTACGTAACAATGACTGGCTATCGATGCCCGTGTGATTGGTTCTCAGATAACTGAGCAGCTTGGAACAGGAGGGTCAGATTTGAAGAGTGTGGTGCTGGAAAAGCACAGCAGGTCAGGCAGCATCTGAGGAGCAGGAGAGTCGACATTTTGGGCAGAAGCTCTTCATCAAGAGTGTGTTATTGAGGGGGGTGGGGGCAAAGGGTACTGAGAGATATATAGGAAGTTGGGAGCGGGGCTGGGGGAAGGTAGCTGGGAAGGCGATGGGTGGATGCAGGTGGGGCCGGATGGTGAGAGGTCAGTGGAGAGGGTGGAGAAGGGAGTATGTGGGAAGAAAGATGGACAAGAGGGCAGTGCCGAGTTGGAGGGTTGGATCTGGGATGAGGTGGGGAGGGGGGGAAGATTTGGAAACTAGTGAAATTGACGTTGATGCTGTGTGGTTGAAGGATCCCAAGGTGGAAGATGAGGTGATCTTCCTCACATCGTCAGGTGGGTAGAATTTGGCGTTGGAAGAGGCCTAGGACTTGCATGTCCCTGAGGAAGTGGGAGGAGGAATTGAAGTGTTCGGCCACAGGGCGGTGGGGATTGTTTGGTGCATGTGTCCAGAGATACTCTCTGAAATGTTCCGCAAGTTGGCATTCTGACGTAGGGAGGAAAGTGAGGACTGGGGGGTTGGGTGGGGGTGGGGGTGGTGGGGTTGTTGAGGTGGGGGGGAAACGGGGTTCTGTCCTTGTTTTAGGTGGAGGGACAGTCTTCCGGGGTGGAGGTGCGGGAAATGGAGGAGATATGCTGGGGGGGAGGGGGCATTGTTGATCACGTGGGCGGGGAAATTGAGGTCCTGGAAATAGGAGGAAATCTGGGATGTCCTGGAGTGGAATTGCTCCTCTTGGGAGCAGATACAGCGGAGGCAGAGGAATTGAGTAAGGAATCATGTTTTTATGATTAAATAGGGGTGGGGCGTAGGGGAGGGGTGTGGGAGGAAGTGCAGTCCAGCATCAACGTTGACGTCACTAGTTTCCTCATCTCCCCCCCACCTCATCCCAGATCCAACCCTCCAACTCGGCACTGCCCCCTTGTCCTGTCCTACCTTTCTCCTTTCCCACCGAACCGCTCCACCCTCCCACCGACCTACCACCGTAAACCCCCCACCTTCATCTACCTATTACATTCCCAGTTACCTTCCCCCAGCCCCAAACATACCCCTCTATTAATCTCTCCGCTCCCCCCCACCCTTTCCCACCCCCAACATTCCTGGTGAAGGACTTATGCCCAAAACATCGACTCTCCTGCTCCTCGGATGCTGCCTGACCAGCTGCATTTCTCCAGCGCCACACTTTTCGACTCTGACTCTGCAGCCCTCACTTGCTCACGACTTGGAACTGGGAACAAGTTACAGAGAAAGAGAGAGAGAAAGAGAGAAATGTTCATTTTTGCTGAAGAGCAGTCTCTCTGTTCTTTGCAGTTTACTCACTGTAAACCTTAAGGAAGCCAGTTTATCATTCCCACAATAGTTATGAATTTTAATCAGTTAGTCAGTGCACAATGTTGATAGTTTCTGTGGAACTATTTAATTACTTGTTATATACAATGGTTCCCGATCAGTGCAGGAACCTGGTCCACGCTTTGTTTAAATCTGGTCCTGAAAGTCGGATAAATTGGGGAACTTTATGCTATTTACAGAATCGTTAACTTCTGATTGACTCTGGGAATAGCTGGGCTCGATGTCCAGCTCCCTTCTAGGCGAGATTAAAACATTGTCAGTAAACCCAGAGCCCCAGTGGGGACTCCGCGGCGTGGTTAGGGTGAGTAGCCAAGGTCTATGCCCCAGGCTAGGAGTGTCAAAAACGAGAGGGCACAAGTTTAAGGTGAGAAGGGAAAGATTTAAAAGGAACCTAAGGGGCAACATTTTCACACAGAGGGTGGTACGTGTATGGAATGAGCTGCCAGAGGAAGTGGTGGAGGCTGGTACAATTACAGTATTTAAATGTCATCTGGGACATGAATAGGAAGGGTTTGGAGGGATATGTGCCAAGAGACGAGATTAGGTTGCCATATCCGGTCGGCATGGACAAGCTGGACTGAAGGGTCTGTTTCCGTGCTATACATCTCTATGACTCTAGGATTCTGCCAGCCAACACCTGGAGATGGGCATATGTGGACAACACTGATGCCAGTCTTTGGACGCCTCACTTTTTTACCTTGTCCGTGCAAGACCTAACCTCACCCCACGCAGGACACCAGGCCTTCCTCTTTTCCAACCCTCCATGACTGCGTATTCTTTCCTCCTTTAGATCCCTGTTCCACTTTTGCAAGCCATTGACCCAACACCTGAACACCACTCCACTGAGCTGGAAGGTTCGTTTTCAGACGTTTCGTCACCATACTAGGTGACATCGTCAGTGAGCCTCTGGGTGAAGCGCTGGTGGTGTGGCCTGCTTTCTATTTCTGTGTTTAAGTTTCCTTGGGTTGGCAAAGTCATTTCCCATGGTGATGTCACTTCCTGTTCTTTTTCTCAGGGGATGGTAAATGGGATCCAAGTCGACGTGTTTGTTGATAGAGTTCCATTTAGAACCAGAACTCAACAGGAATCCAAAACCATGCCACCAGTGCTTCTTCCGGAGGCTCACTGATGATGTTCCCGCGTATGGTGACGAAACGTCTGAAAATGAACCTTCCAGCTCAGCGAGCAAACCTACATCCAGAGCCTCAACCTGAGCTATAAATCTTCTCAAAACTCACTAACTACGCCATCTTCAGGTCCTTCCCGGTACTTATAAAACCCAGGATTCTTTCTGTTCTATGTCTCAGGCTACCAATGCCTTAAGGTATTCATATACATCCTCCCCCCTCAGCGTCCTTGTCACTTTAATATTTTTCTGTTAAGTTCACACAAGGTGCGCCAGTTCAGCCTTCTCATCTGCTCCCTGTTGGCTCAGTTCACCAACCCCACCTTGAACTCCAAAGCGAAGTGTTGTGGATTCTGGGAATCTGAGACAGGAAATGAAAGGGCTGGAAGGAAAGTCAGGTCTCAAAGCAGGATCTGGGAGAGATAGAAGCGAGCGTCGACTTTTTGGGTCGATGACCTTTCATCAGAATGATGTGATGTATATTGTCGAACGGATTGGTCTCAATACTGACACTGGGGACACTTCCTCCCTCAGTCGGAGAAACAGCCGCCTGCATCATGCCTCTCACTGTCAGTCCCCCTCTCTCTCCCTCTCCACATCCCAAAGATGTGCAGGTCAGGTGAATCGGCCATGCTAAATTGCCCATAGTGTTAGGTGCATTAGTCAGGGGTAAATATAGGGTATGGGACTGGGTCTGGGTGGGTTACTCTTCAGAGGGTCGGTGTGGACTTGTTGGGCCAAAGGGCCTGTTTCCACACCGTAGGGAATCTAATCTAATCTAATCTCTCTTTCTCCCTCTCTCGCCTGTTTCCCTCGCTCAGATCCCTCAATCTTTTCCAACACTTCCATCAAACCCCTCTCAACTTCCTACAAGGAGAACAACTTCCCCAATCTCTAGTTAGAGTGAACTTTCATGAAGCATGTAATAGCCCGTTGCACTGGAAAATAGCAAATATAACTGCTCTGTTCAAGAAGGGAGGCAGTCAGAAAACAGGATGCCGTTGGCTGGATGTCTGTTGGGGAAGGTGTTCATGAGATTATAGCTTTGATAAACGTGAGGCAATCAGAAAATATCAGAACGGGTTTTATGCAAGGGAGATCACGTTTCAGCAATTTATCGGAGTTTCCGCAGTATCTAATTGGACTGAACTCCCAGCTTCCCGAGTCTATCCATCGGACTGAACTCCCAATCACAACTTCCCTCGTCTGTCCGTCAGACTGAATTCCCAGCTTCCCAAGTATCTAAATCAGACTGAATTCCCAGTCACAGCTTGCCCAGTTTATCCATCAGACAGGATTCGCTCATCCCTGGATCTGTGAAGAGTTCCTGCACTCCCCCAGCGCCTTCAAATCCTTTCCAAAACACAGAGTCCGAAACTGGGCATGACTCTCTGGCTGAGGCTGAACTGTGGGTTTGTTTTTCGCCTTTGTTCATTCACAGGATCAGCGTTTATTGCCGAGAGAGCAGTTAAAAAATTTACCATGCTGTGGATCTGGGGTTGAAAAGCGTGACGCTGGAAAAGCGCAGCAGGCCAGGCAGTGTCCGAGGAGGAGGAGAGTCAACGTTTTGGGCATAAGCCCTTCTCCATGTGGATCTGGAGTCACATGTTGGCCAGACTGGGTAAGGCTGGCGGTTTCATTCCCTGGAGGACATTAGCGAACCTGATGGGTTTTTCTGACAATGGATTTATTAGGCTCTTAATTTCAGATTTTTGAAAATTGAATTCAAATTCAACCAAAAGCCATGGTGGGAATTCAAACCTGGGGCCCAAAATGTTACCTGCGTCTCTGGATTAACAGTCCAGTGATAATAGCACTCGGCAATCGCCTCCCCCCCATATAATCAACTTTTATCCTAACTCCCTGACGTTGGACTTTATGCAATTCTTTATAAGTTGCGGAATGATTTTTACATTAGGATTAAACCTCGGCACAACATCGTGGGCCAAAGGGCCTGTCCTGTGCTGTACTTTTCAACGTTCTATGTTCTAATGGTACGTGAAGTAGCCCAGTGCACTAGAAAAGAGCAAACATAACCGTCCTGTTCAAGAAGGAAGGTAGTCAGGAAACAGGCTTGATGTCTGTTGGGGAAGGTATTAATGAGATTATAGCTTTGATAAACATGAGGCAGTCAGAGGAGTATCAGAACGGGTTTTGTGCAAGGGAGATCACATTTCACCAATTTACGGGAATTCTGTGAAGGCTGTGGATAACGGAGCACCTGTAGTTGTACTCTACTTGGATTTCCAAATGGCACTTGATCATGTTTTATTTCATGTATTCACTCGTGGGACGTGACCAGCATTTATTGCCTGTCTCCAGCTGCCCTTGACCCAAGTGGCTTGCTGGGCCATTTCGGAGTCTAGATTAGAGTGGTGTTGGAAAAGCACAACGGTTCAGGCAGCATCCGAGGAGCAGGAAAATCGACGTTTCGGACAAAAGCCCTTCATCAGGAATACAGACAGAGAGCCTGAAGGGTGGAGGGATAAGTGAGGGGAGGGTGGGGGTGTGGAGAAAGTAGCATAGAGTACAATGGGTGAGTGGGGAGGGGATGAAGGTGATAGGTCAGGGTGGAGAGGGTGGAGTGGATAGGTGGAAAAGATGATAGGCAGGTAGGACAAGTCATGGGGACAGTGCTGAGCTGGAAGTTTGGAACTAGGGTGAGGTGGGGGAAGGGGAAATGAGGAAACTGTTGAAGTCCACATTGATGCCCTGGGGTTGAAGTGTTCCGAGGCAGAAGATGAGGCGTTCTTCCTCCAGGCGTCTGGTGGTGAGGGAGCGGCGGTGAAGGAGGCCCAGGACCTCCATGTCCTCGGCAGAGTGGGAGGGGGAGTTGAAATGTTGGGCCACAGGGCGGTGTGGTTGATTGGTGTGGGTGTCCCGGAGATGTTCCCTAAAGCGCTCTGCTAGGAGGCACCCAGTCTCCCCTATGTAGAGGAGACCGCATCGGGAGCAACGGATACAATAAATGATATTGGTGGATGTGCAGGTAAAACTTTGATGGATGTGGAAGGCTCCTTTAGGGCCTTGGATACAGGTGAGGGAGGAGGTGTGGGCACAGGTTTTACATTTCCTGCGGTGGCAGGGGAAGGTGCCAGGATGGGAGGGTGGGTTGTAGGGGGGGCGTGGACCTGAGCAGGTAGTCACGGAGAGAATGGTCTTTGCGGAAGGCAGAAAGGGGTGGGGAGGGAAATTAACCTTCACATTAACCAAATCATCTGCCGACATTTCCGCCACCTCCAAACAGACCCCACCACCAGGGATATATTTCCCTTCCCATCCCTTTCTGCCTTCCGCAAAGATCGTTCCCTCCGTGACTACCTGGTCAGGTCCACGCCCCTCTACAACCCACCCTCCCATCCTGGCACATTCCTCTGCCACCGCAGGAATTGCAAAACCTGTGCCCACACCTCCTCCCTCACCTCCATCCAAGGCCCTAAAGGAGCCTTCCACATCCATCAAAGTTTTACCTGCATATCCACCAATATCATTTATTGTATCCGTTGCTCCCGATGCGGTCTCCTCTACATTGGGGAGACTGGACACCTCCTAGCAGAGCACTTTGGGGAATATCTCTGGGACACCCGCACCAATCAACCACACCGCCCTGTGGCCCAACATTTCAACTCCCCCTCCCACTCTGCCGAGGACATGGAGGTCCTGAGCCTCCTTCACCGCCGCTCCCTCACCACCAGACGCCTGGAGGAAGAACGCCTCATCTTCTGCCTCGGAACACTTCAACCCCAGGGCATCAATGTGGACTTCAACAGTTTCCTCATTTCCCCTTCCCCCACCTCACCCCAGTTCCAAACTTCCAGCTCAGCACTGTCCCCATGACTTGCCCTACCTGCCTATCTTCTTTTCCACCTATCCACTCCACCCTCCCCCCCCGACCTATCACCTTCATCCCCTCCCCCACTCACCTATTGTACTCTATGCTACTTTCTCCCCAACCCCACCCTCCTCTCACTTACCTCTCCACCCTTCAGGCTCTCTGCTTGTATTCCTGATGAAGGGCTTTTGCCCGAAACGTCAATTTTACTGCTCCTCGGATGCTGCCTGACCTGCTGTGCTTTTCCAGCACCACTCTAACCTAGAGTCTGGTTTCCAGCATCTGCAGTCATCGTTTCTACCTGGGCCATTTCGGAGAGCAGTTGAGAGTCAACCATGTTACTGCGGGTCTGGAGTCATGTGTAGGCCAGGCCACGTAAGGATGGGAGATTTCCTTCAAATATTGTGGAGCATGATGTCAGCGGGGATAGAAGACTGGCTGGCCAGCAGAAAACAGAGAATTTCCCTAAATGGATCTTTGTCTCATTGGCTGGATGTGATAAGTGAAGGAGTCTGTGCTGGAATCTCAAGATTTTTTTAACAGTTTACATCAATGATTGGGGGGGGGGGATGGTGGTGAAGGCATGGTGGCTAAATGTCACAGACAACACAAAGATAAGTAGCAAAGTGGGTTGCGAAAGCTCACAATCTAAACTGCGGATGGATAGATATAGACCAACTTGCAGAGGTGACCGAGTACACGAATCACAAAATGTCAGTATACAGTTACAGCAAGAGTTTAAGAATGGGATGCTGCCCTTTGTTTACTTGAGGAATGAGATTTAAAAGTAAGAATATTCTGCTGCATTTAGACTTTGGCAAGAGGACGTATTGAAAACTGCAGTTTCGGTCCCCTTACTGAGGAAGGATATGACGGGATGAATCATAGAATCCCTTGTCCATTTGGGATGTGGAGTGTGGGGAGGGGAGTGGGGGTTCTCATCGAATGACGGAACAGGTTGGGGGGGAGTTTGCTCGTAAGACACAGGAGCAAGAGTAGACCATTCGGCCCATCGAGTCTGCTCCACCATTCAATGAGGGCCACGGCTGATCTGCTAATCTTTAATGCCACTTTCCTCCCATCTCGCCCCTAACTTCTGACTCCCGAACCGAGTTAAAATCTGTCGATCTCGGCCCTGAATACACTTGATGACAGAGCCTCGGCAGCCTCCTGCGGCAAAAGACTTCCACAGATTCACCGCCGTCTGAGAGAAGAAATTCCTCCCCATCGCTCTCCTAAAATGGGTGACCCCCTTACTTTGGAACGATGCCCGCTGGTTCTGAACTCTCCCACAAAGAGAAGCAACCTCACAGCATCCATCCCGTCAAGAGTATTATCTGTTCCAATCAGGCCTCCTCTCATTCTTCTAAACTCTAGTGAGTACAGGCCCCAACCTACTCGACTTCTCATAAGAAAATCCCTTCTCTGGACTGCCTCCATTGTCCATAAGACCATAAGACATAGGAGTGGAAGTAAGGCCGTTCAGCCCATCAAGTCCACTCCGCCATTCAGTCATGGCTGATGGGCATTTCAACGCCACTTACCCGCACTCTCCCCGTATCCCTTAATTCCTTGCCAGATTAAGAATTTATCAATCTCTGTCTTGAAGACATTTAACGCCCCGGCCTCCACTGTGCTCCGTGGCAATGAATTCCATGGGCCCACCACTCTCTGGCTGAAGAAATGGTTCCTGATTTCTATTCTAAATTGACCTCCTCTAAGGCTGTGCCCACGGGTCCTAGTATCCCTGTGACAGAAACAATTTCCCAGTGTCTGCCCTTTCTAAGCCATGTCGGTACATCCTTCTCGGACAGAGAAGCCAAAAACTGTTTGGAATATTGTTGAGTAATGAGTGCTTGGTATAGAATTAACAAGACTTGCCAATTTCAGACCTCATTCCCTCTGAAACAAAGACCGACATTTAATTTGCCTTCCTTCTTGCCTGCTGACCTTGCATCATAGATGTTTTCTTGTGATTAACGTACAAGAACTCCCAAATCCCTCTGTGCTGCAGCCGGCACTGCTTGGTCATATCATGTATTTGGAACCACTCTGCTACTACATCCTGTAAAACACTCGCCAACATTTCTCCCAAATGTAGACGTTAAGCTAAGTGGCCTGAACTTGCTTGTTTTATTGTCTCCTTCCCTGTTTGAATAAGGCTGTCACATTGGCCGTTTTCCAACCCTCTCGGGCTTTGAGGATTCTTGGAAGATTGCTATCCAGTATTGCTGCAGCCACTTCCTTTAATGTCGGAGAAATTTCCACTCAGGTCCAGGGTGCCTATCGGTTAACAGGCCCTTCGTGCCAAGTTGCTGCCCAGTTTTCATAATTAATCTAGACCCAGTTGCCTGTGTTTGGTCTATGTCTCTCCATCCATGTACCTGGCCAAATGTTTCTTAAATGTCAACATTTTACTCACCTCCACAGCCTATTCCACACTCACCACCTCCTGGGTGAAAAAGATTGCTGTCATGGACCCTCTTGTCTCTCTCTCTCTCCCCTCTCACCTTAAACCTCTGCCCTCTAGTTTTAGGTTCCCCTACCACAGGGATTTTATAGACTTCTATAAGGTCACTCCTTAGCCTCCTGTGTTCCAGAGAAAAACGTCGCAGCCGATCGAACCTCTCTTTATAACTCAAACCTTCCCGTCGAGGTAAACCTTTACTGTACTCTTTCTAGTTGAACAATGCAGGATGTTCTGCCATAACATGTGTTTCCTTAACACAAAGTTGCCAAAAGACACTTGATGAATTGGGGGACACTGTTCCTAAAGCTGTTAGGTTTTAAAACGTGTACTGGTCATAATGTGAGTCCGGCCCCATGAGTTTAAATGGTACAACTATGGTGCAATTTCCTTACAGCTGAGGATTGCACAAGAATGGAATTATCGTTTAATAGCAGAACTGACTCTATCCTTTCTACGGTATGGTCCAGGCTGCATGCTGTACTCCAAACGTGGCCTCACCAATATCTTGTACAGAGGAACCAATTTAAGAGAACCAACATGTGGCACAAAATGAAGTTGCAGCAACACTGAGTGGTGCTGGAAAGGCACAGCAGTTCAGGCAGCATCTGAGGAGCAGGAAAATCAACGTTTCGGGCAAAAGCCCTTCATCAGGAATATAGGTAGGGAGCCTCCAGGGTGGAGAGATAAATGGGGGGGTGGGGGAAGGCTGCGGAGAAGGTAACAAAGAGTACAATAGGTGAATGGGGGTGGGGATGGAGGTGATAGGTCAAAGAGGAGGGTGGGGGAAGGTAGCAAAGAGTACAGTGGGTGAATAGGGCTGGGGGTGGAGGTGATAGGTCAGAGGGGAGGGTGGGGGAAGGTAGCAAAGAATACAATAGGTGAATGGGGGTGGGGATGGAGGTGATAGGTCAAAGAGGAGGGTGGGGGAAGGTAGGTGGGAAGGGAGATTGGCCGTGAGGACAGTGCTGAGTTGGAAGGTTGGAACTCAGGTAAGGTGGGGGGAGGGGAAATGAGGAAAATGGTGAAGTCCACACAAAAATATGGCTGACTCTTAAACTTCCTCAGCAAGACAACTCAGTTCAATGGCAATTGGGTTCAGGGCAACAACTGTCAGAATAAAACACTCTCCCTCGTGGAGTGCATCATTTCCCCCTCCATCTCTATTTTGGTTTAATCCCTGCCCTCCCCTTCACTGTTTTGATCACACAGCATTGCCCTTTGATGTGAAGGCCACTGCTTGTCACTGGTCACTCGGGTGTTTTCCTATCTTTCTGGTGATGGAAATTTGAATAAAGATTTGTACACCTTGGCGTCTCACACCTGCACACACACACACAACATGGGGGCTGGGGAAAAAATAAGCACTGCTGCAGTTAGGCGGTAGTGTGGGGGCAAAAAGTTGAAAAAAAAACAGGAGTGTCAGAGGTTCTAATAAAAACAAAACACTCTCCATCTCTGAAATAAATCCACAAAGGCCCGTACCCCATCACCCTTTATTTACATGTCCTTGACCCTGATCCAGCTCCCTCAGAGCTAGCTCTCAGACTGAGCACAACCTCTGACCCTCCTGTTTATTTTTCTTCGTTTCAGATTCCCAACGTCCACGGTCCTTTACGTCAGCCAATACACAAACCCCTTTGTGGGTCATCGGTCAGCTGGGCCTCCCTGATTGGACCTGGTTAACTCGTATTCCCTGGCTGAGCTAGTTTCAGTCATTACACCCTCCTTCCATCTCTTCTGGCCATGCATTGGTCTACTTCAACCGACTACAGAACAACCTCAGATACCCAAACATCGATTATCCGAAGTCTGGATTGTCTGAACAAGATTCTAAAGGTCCCGATGCTTGGGTAAACTGTGCTATCTGAACATTCGATTATCCGAACAAAATCCTCCCCCGCCTGTGTCGTTCAGATAATCGAGGGTGCCCTGTATTTCGGTACTTGCCAGCACGTGGCAGTCGGGAGAGATTCTTACCCGTGCGGTCCTGCTTGTCCATCTCTATCCTAGCTCCCTAAGTTCTGCCTGACGGAACTCATCCCTCTTTCTGCCCACCATACCTGGTACCAAGAACCAATAGCTGAGGGTGAGATTCAAGGGAGGAACACAGGAATTAGGAGCGGGAGTAGGTAAGTCCGCCTTTTATAACAATCATGACTGATCTTATCCTGGTCTCACCTCCACTTTCCTGCCTGCTCTCCATAGCTCTTTGGTCCCACTTTTCATCAGAAACACCTCTATTTCTTTCTTGAACCTATTAATTGACTCCGCCTGCACTCAGGGTCAGTGAGCTCTACAGATTCGCAACCCTCAGAAAAGATGTAATTCTCCACCTCTCAGTTTCAACTCCATCTCCTCTCATTCTAGAATTAGGATCTCGTTTGTCCCACAAGGGGGAAACATCTGATAAATGTCCACCTTATCAATGCCCTTTAAATACCTCAATCAGATTCCACCCCCTCCCCTTCATTCTTCTGATCTATTTTGTCCAATTCAGAGAGGTTATTGCACATCTCTGGACCAGGTGGGACTCGAACCCCCCCCCCAGTCTCTCGGTTCAGGGGTAGGATCCTACCACCGCGCCACAAGATGGCACTTCTCCAGTGAGTGCAAAGCCAAAGTTACTCAACTCCACTAACCTGCAGCCTGGGCGCCAGTTACAAAACTTTATTGAGGTCGAGGCATGCATACAAGTCCGGAGGTTACAGGACAAGAGAGTTGAAGTGCTGACGTGCAATGTTAAACTGTTTACGGAGAATTAATATTAAAAAAAAAGTTTAATTAAAAAAAAACTTAAGATTGTACAAAAGGCTCTGTGCTTTCAGGAGTTGAACGAGGCCCTCAACTAATCTTATCCGCGTTTTAATTTTAAAAATAAAGGACACAACAGCTTGTTAAGCCCACGAGAATTTGGCTTCAATACAAAAATAACATCATCCAGCGATGCTGTCCACAGCCTCGCTGCGGCAACGTTGCTTCTGGAGAAGGGAATTCCGCAGCTGAAATCCGGAGCACTGGAACATCATAACAAGTGCAAATCGAACAACACAGTGACTACTACTAACCGCAAACAGTATCGATGCTCTGTCTCACTTCCCAGTCTGATGTTTACAATCAGTACAGGGATAGTGGTGGGTGAGGTTGGTGGGGGAAGCGGGTAAATATCTGGGTGCTTTCCAATGGCTGTAAAAGGCTGACTCAGGGGGCCGGAGATTGTCGAGTTTCAAGACCGAAGCTGGGGGAGGGATTTTTAGTTGAGGATTCCTGCAATTGTGGGCAGACTTCTGCCTGGGCAAACCTAGACATTTTCTGTTGAATTCCGTGGATACAAGGAGAATTCTGTAACTGTGGGACGAATCCAGTACTTGCTTGCGGATGGTGGGGGGTGTGTTCGGGGTGCTCTGTGGTTTCAGGGAGGTTTCTGTGGTTGATTGGAGAATCCACAAATTTGGGGTTGATTTCCATGATTGCGGGGAAATTCTCTGATTTCAGAATGAATTCCATGATTACAGGGTGGATTCCATGATCGCAGGGAGAATCTACAGTTTTGGAGTGAATTATTTGATTTTGGAGTGAATTCCACAATCACAGGGAGAATCTGATTTCAGTGTGAATTCCTTGATTTTAGAGTGAATTCCACAATCACAGGGAGAATTTGAATTCCTTGATTTTAAGGTGAATTCCATGATCACAGAGAGAATCCTGCAATTTCAGATTAAATTATGAAAAACTCTTTGATTTTTGAGGGAAACCTGTAATTTCAGGCTAAGTTCAGGTATCTCGATGAGAATTCAGAGATTGTATAAGAGTTTTAAGATTACAGGAAGAATCCTATGCATGAGGGATGCTAAATCTTCACACACAATCACAGTTCTCATTGTCCTGAGGGGGAACCATTCTTCTTGGGGATCCCCAGCTGAATTCACAGCTACTCTTCATTTGCTTTATCAGATCCTGTCTTCTCCTGTATGGTACATGATGCAGCCAAAGGAGGGGGTAGGAGTACGTTGGAAGGCGAGGTTAGAAACTCTATACAGCCACAGAGAAGACAACGCAGCTACTTCATCAACCCCCATGATCAGCCACGTGACTCTTACACTAAGCGTGGAAGCAGGACATTCGGCCCATCGAGTCCACACTGACCCTCCGAAGAGCATCCCATCCATTTCGCATGACTAACCCACCTAACCTGCATATTCCTGGACATTATGGCCTAACTTAGCATGGCCAGTCCACCCAGCCTACGCATCTTTGTGACTGTGGGAGGAAAACCCATGGGGACACGGGGAGAATGCACAAACTCCACACGGACAGTTGCCTGAGGCGGGAATTGAACCAGGCTCCCTGGTGTTGTGAGGCAGCAGTGCTGACCACTGAGCTGCTGTGTCGCCTTTTGCTGGCTGTTAAACCAGCAGATCCCACCCGGGGAAGCAGGCAACCAAGGAGTAGACTTGGTGTTCAAATTGGCTCAGTCATTTTGTTTTAAAAAGGCAACTCACAGGATGTGAGGGTCACTGGCCGGGCCCAGTGTTTACTGTTCTTGGTGGGACTTGGAACTGCATGCCAACCTCTTCGATCCCAGCCTCGGGCGACTGTCTGTGTGGAGTTTGCACATCCTTCCCGTGTCTGCGTGGGTTTCCTCCCACAATCCAAAGATTTGGTATGCTTTCCTTTATTGATCAGAGTATTGAGTACAGGAGTTGGGAGGTCATGTTGCGGCTGTACAGGACATTGGTTAGGCCACTGTTGGAATATTGCGTGCAATTCTGGTCTCCTTCCCATCGGAAAGATGTTGAAAAACTTGAAAGGGTTGAGAAAAGATTTACAAGGATGTTGCCAGGATTGGAGGATTTGAGCTACAGGGAGAGGCTGAACAGGCTGGGGCTGTTTTCCCTGGAGCGTCGGAGACTGAGAGATGACCTTATACAGGTTTACAAAATTATGAGGGGCATGGATAGGGTAAATAGGCAAAGTCTTTTCCCTGGAGTGGAAGAGTCCAGACCTAGAGGGCATAGGTTTAGGGTGAGAGGGAAAAGATATAAAAGAGACCTAAGGGGCAAATCTTTCATGCAGAGGGTGGTACATGTATGGAATGAGCTGCCAGAGGATGTGGTAGAAGCTGGTACAACTGCAACATTTAAGAGGCATTCGGATGGGGATATGAATAGGAAGGGTTTGGAGGGATATGGGCCGGGCGCTGGCAGGTGGGACTAGATTGGGTTGGGATATCTGGTCGGCATGGACGGGTTGGACCGAAGGGTCTGTTTCCGTGCTGTACATCTCTATGACTCTGTGTGCAGTTTCGGGTGAATTGGCCGAGCTAAATTGCCCCACATTGTTCAGGGACGTGCAACGTAGGTGCTTTAGTCAAGGGTAAATGGGCCTGCATGAGATACACTTCGGAGGGGGTGGACTGGACTCGCTGGGCCGAAAGCCCTGTTTCTACATTGTGGGAATTCTAATTCAAACCACAGCACTCAGGGCAGAAGTTTCCGTTAACTCCTTTCAATTTGTCCCCGAGATGGTTCCTTCATTTCTTGCCCCTTACCACCCCCAGCTGTATCAAAGGTTAGCCCTTGCTCCCGTTCCCACCACCTCCCCCCCCAACACTTTTCTGTTACTCAAGAATTTGGAATATACCTGTATACCTTCGGACGAATATCTCGTCTCCGTGAGCATCCCAAGAAGGCACCCCACGGCCGCCTTCACTTAACACACGGTGGGGGAACAAGAGGAATAAATATGCTCGGAATTCCAACCCCTCACTGATATATACACACACACACACACATATATACATATACACACACACACACAGAGAACACACAAATGGCAAATGGGCTCCTGTGCGTTAGGGCTTCTTGAAGAACACTCTGTGCACCGAGCTGCAAAGGAAGGCCAAGAACGCGGGTCAGTCCCTCACCATTGTCGGGAGAGTGCGGGGGGGATTTCTGTCCCGAGCACACAAAAATTCCTTCCTGGACCAACGTGCGCCGACGCCCCAGGTCTGCTCCCCACCCCTACCATTCCTGATCAAAGTAACTTGGTGTGGGGGGGGGTCTGGAGGCCTTGCTGGCACTGGGTTTAATCCTGAGAGAGAGAGAGAGACGCAGACCGACGGTGGCCCAGTGGTTTGTCCAAAAACAGAGAGAGAGAGAGAGAGAGAGAGTAGCAGTTCCATCGACTTGTGGGTACTGTCTGATCGTTCTCTTCCTGTCACGATTTGTCCTGGGCGGCTGACTAGAGCGAAGAGGGAAAGAAAGCAGAATCTGGCGGCAATTCTGACGACAGACAGAGCGCCCTCGTGTCTGGGGTGGTGGGTCATCGCCGGTAATTTCCATCTGCGGGAGAAACGAGAATGAAACATGCGGCCGTCACCGAGGAGCGGCGAGGCTGGCAGGGGGCACGGGAAAGGGTTTCCCGATAGCCCACCTCAGCACTCTGCTGCAAGCGTGCCCTGCCATGGAGCTGCCCCGTGCCTCGTTCCCGAACGTCCGATTCCTGAAGGGAACGGAAGTGCCAATGGCCTAGGCCGCGGCCCAGGGACAGCATCGCACACGGCCTGTGTTTCTCAGCCAACCGCGGCGACCAAAGGGCACAACACTGCCTCTAGCCCCAGCTCACTGGCTGCCTAGGCCCGGAGGAATCACCGCATTGTCTGCAACCGGGAATCAGGCCTGTCAATGGAGGATTAGAGTTGTAAGGAGAGGCTGGGAAGGCTGGGGACGTTTTTCGTAGGAGGTTGACGGGTGACCATATAGAATTTTACAAAATCATGAGGGACGTAGATAGGGTGAATGGCAGGTGTCTTTACCCTAGGGTGAGGGGAGGGGGGAAGGGTTCAAGATTAGGAGGCACGTTTTTAAGGTGAGAGGAGAGAGATTTAACGAAAAGTCACGAGAGTCAACTTTTGTTTTACACAGGCAATGACTCGAATGTGGAATATGGGTATATGAATAGAAAGGGTTAGAGGGATGTGGGCCAAGTGATGGCAAATGGGACTAGATTAATTTAGGATATCTGGTCAGCATGGATGAGTTGGACCAAAGGGTCCGCTTACGTGCTGTACAGCTCTATGACTCCATGAGTCCATACCGAAACTCCGGGGAACATCCCGCCCAGACCCACAGTTACCCTGTCCCTGTAACCATGCATTTCCCATGGCTAACCCACCTAGCATGCACATTCCTGGACACTTTGGGCAACTTAATATGGCCAATCCACCTCACCCACACCAATCAGTGAACCAAAGTTGTTAAACCCTTCCCAGGCTTGCTGGGATCCGTGAATGAACTTCCTGAGGAAGTGGTGCATGTGGCCACAGTTACAATGTTGGAAAGGCATTTGGATAGGTGCATGAACAGGAAACGTTTGGAGGGATATGGGCCAAGCTCAGACACAGGTGGGACTAGTTCAGTTTGGGACGGAATTCGGTGCGGACTGGTCTGACCGAAGGGTCTGTTTCCGTGCTGCATGACCCTATGACATTAACTTCGGCAGGAGTCCCCGGGGGGGGGGGGAGGGAAAGATCAATTGCCTCGGCTACCCGGGTTCTGAGGGGGGAGAAAAACAAGGCACTGCGGAAATCTGAAACAAAATCAAAATCAGCAGGTTTGGCAACATCTGCACGGAGAGAGGTAGAGAGAGACATACAGAGAGAGAGAGAGATAGAGAGATAGAGATAGAGAGAGAGATAGATTGAGATAGAGAGAGGTAGAGAGAGAGAGGGGGAGAGGGAGAGGGAGAGGTAGAGAGAGAGATACAGAGAGAGAGAGAGATATAGAGAGAGGGGGAGAGAGAGAGGGGAGAGAGAGGGGGAGAGAGAGAGGGGGAGAGAGAGAGGGGGAGAGAGAGGGGAGAGAGAGGGGGAGAGAGAGGGGGAGAGAGAGGGGGAGAGAGAGGGGGAGAGAGAGAGGGGAGAGAGAGGGGGAGAGAGAGGGGGAGAGAGAGGGGGAGAGAGAGGGGGGAGAGAGAGGGGAGAGAGAGAGAGAGGGGGGAGAGAGGGGGGAGAGAGAGGGGGAGAGAGAGGGGGAGAGAGAGGGGGAGAGAGAGGGGGGAGAGAGAGGGGGGAGAGAGAGGGGGGAGAGAGAGAGGGGGAGAGAGAGGGGAGAGAGGGGGGGGGAGAGAGGGGGGGGGAGAGAGGGGAGGAGAGGGGGGGAGAGAGGGGGGGAGAGAGGGAGGGAGAGAGAGGGAGGGGGAGGGAGGGAGAGAGAGGGAGGGGGAGGGAGGGAGGGAGAGAGAGGGAGGGGGAGGGAGGGAGGGAGAGAGAGATAGGGAGAGAGAGAGAGATGGGGGAGGGAGAGAGAGAGAGATGGGGGAGAGAGAGAGAGAGATGGGGGAGAGAGAGAGACAGGGGGAGAGAGAGAGAGAGAGAGACAGGGATTGAGAGAGACAGGGAGTGAGAGAGATAGGGAGAGAGAGAGATAGGGAGAGAGAGAGATAGGGAGAGAGAGAGATAGGGAGTGTGTGTGTGTGAGAGAGAGAGAGAGAGAGAGAGAGAGGTAGAGAGGAATAGAAGCAGAGTTGATGTTTTGAGTGCATTCTGAATTGAAGTCATACCAGACTGAAACGTTCACCAATATTCTGAGGGGACACAATAGAGAGATCAAAGTTTGTGAGAGGATTTGTAGCTCGGGTGCTCGTTGTTGTGGTTCTGTTCGCCGAGCTGGGAGTTTTTGTTGCAAACGTTTCGTCCCCTTTCTAGGTGACATCATCAGTGCTTGGGAGCACTGAAGGAAGGGGACGAAACGTTTGCAACAAAAAACTCCCAGCTTGGCGAACAGAACTACAACAATAGGGATAATTATGGGAGGATTGTGGGAAAGCATAGACCTCAAGGAAGGTGGGAGTGTGTTGGGGCAAGTGGTTTAACTTAAAAATAAGCACTCTCCAATTTAAGATGCACAGAAGGAGAACTGTTTTCTCTCAAGACGTTTGTTAGTTTTTGGAACTGTCATTTCCACACTGCAGTGAGGGGTTAGGTCATTGAATCCATTCATGGTGAAGTTAGATAATCCGCTGTCAAAAGGAGTCAACGTTTACAGGCAGTAAAATGAGGGTGACAATCAGACCATCCGGATTTTATTCAATGGGCTGAATGGCCACTATCCTGTCCCCGTTTACAACGACATTTTGAAACAAGGAAGAAATCATCGGGGCCATTGCACATTCTTCCTTTTCGTTTGTCAGTCAGAGGGATTCATAAGGGACTGCTGGCTAACCAAACGGGCAGGTTCAGGGTCAGAGGTCGCATGGTGAAACCTCGAGGAATATAGCATCATAGAATCCCCATGGTGTGGAAGCACGCCATTCGGCCCATTGGTCAGAGGCTGAGGGGTGACCTTATAGAGGTTTATGAAATCATGAGGAGCACAGAGAGGGTGAATTGACAAGGTCTTTTCCCTGGGGTGGGGGAACCCAGAATTAGAGGGCATAGGTTTAGGGTGAGAGGAGTAAAACATAAAAGAGAACTAAGGGGCAACTTTTTCACACAGAGGATAGTGCGTGTATAGAATGGGCTGTCAGAGGAAGTGCTGGAGGCTGGTACAATTACAGCATTTAAAATGCATCTGGATGGGTATACGAATAGAAAGGGTTTAAGAGGGATATGGGCCACCTAGCATGCACATTCCTGGACACTCTGGACAATTTAGTATCGCCAATCCACCTCACCCACGCCAATCAGTGAACCAAAGTTGTTAACCTCTTCCCAGGCTTGCTGGGATCCACGAACGAAATCAAGAGACTGACTCAAAACCCGAATGTCGAGCCTGATAGAATAACTCAATGTGGCCCTCGGGATGGTGACACAACAGGAGGAAACCATTTAACCCATCTCAGGGAGACCCAGGATGGAGGCAGATAAGTCAACTGAGAATCAGCCTTCAGCTTTCGGCTGACATCCCAAGTAAAGTTCTCTCTACATTGTTCTGTCAATCAGTTGAAGGCTGGGTACAATATGGGATTACATACAGATGGATTTTTAGGGGAAGATGTGGCATGGGTGGGTGTTTATTATTGGCTTGGTAAGCCTAATGCTCCAGAGACATGGTTTGGAGGAGCACAGTGGCTGAGTGGTTAGCACTGCTGCCTCACAGCACCAGGGACCTGGGTTCGATTCCAGCCTCGGGTGACTGTCTGCGTGGAGTTTGCCTGGGTTTCCTCCCACAATCCAAAGACGTGCAGGTCAGGTGAATTGGCCATGCTAAGTTACCCGTAGGATTCAGGGATGTGTAGAGTCTAGATTAGAGTGTTGCTGGAAAAGCACAGCAGGTCAGGCAGCATCGGAGGAGCAGGAAAATCGACGTTTCGGGCAAAAGCCCTTCATCAGGAGTTTCCTGCTCCTTGGATGCTGCCTGACCTGCTGTGCTTTTCCAGCACCACTCTAATCTAGACTCTGGTTTCCAGCATCTGCAGTCCTTGTTTTTACTCAGGAATGTGTAGGTTAGGTGCATTTGTCAGGGGTTAAATGTAGGGGAATGGGCCTGGGTGGGTTACTCTTTGGAGGGTCGGTGCAGACCTGTTGGGCCGAAGGGCCTGTTTCCACACGTTAGGGATTCTATAATTCTATGAAATCCCACCCTGGTGGGATGGTAAAATTCAAATCGACAAATATCGGGAGTTATACAAACATGTATGGAATTAAAAGTTAATCTGTAAATAAAGGCCATTTAGGGAAGAAAATCTGCCATCCTTGACTAGTCTGGCCTAAACGTGACTCCAAACCCATAGCAACCCATAGTTCCTGATGAAGGGCTTGTGCCCGAAACGTCGAATTTCCTGTTCCTTGGATGCTGCCTGACCTGCTGCGCTTTAACCAGCAACACATTTTCAGCTCTGATCTCCAGCATCTGCAGACCTCACTTTTTACTCCTTGGAAAGTGGTTGACTCTTAATTGCCCTTAGTTCTCGTAGTAATTAGGGATGGGAGATTAATGCTGGCCCAGCCAGCGATGCCCATATCCCAATATTTTTATTCCAGAAACAATCTATTCACTTCAGCCACTCTCTGTGGTAACGGCTTGCACTTCCCCACCACACTTTGGCTGGGGATATTTCTTCTGAATTCCCCTCGGGATTCCTCGCTGGCTATTTTATATCGATAAGATCCACCTATATTCTTCCCTGAGGGAGGGGATTCCTTCTGTCTCCACTCGATCAGAACCTCTCACAGCCTCGGCTGCCTCTGTTGGTTCAACCTTTATCATTACAAGGAAGAACAGGCCCAGGTGTCAATGTTTTCTGAACAGGCGTGTCCCCGGATATTTCTGACAAAGTCTTCTCCTTCACCCTCCTGAGTTTCTATGCGTCTCTTTTGTTTTATAATCCGGTGAGCGGAACTGCAGGGAGTACTCCGAGTGTGCGTTACAGCAAGGTATTGAATGACTGTCCTTCTGATGCCCTTCCCCACAGAGATTGAGAGATTTGCCTAACTCTGGTCTGTGAAGATCGGGCAGATTGGGTGGATGAGGCTATTCTAGGTCCAAAGGTATTGAGGGTGTTTCAGCATTGTGCTATGAGGTACGTCGAACACAAGCCTGACGACATCTTGGTGCACCTATTGCATCCGCATCTCTCTCCAAAGCAGCTAGACTCGGCCCTGGATCAAGTTGGAGAAAGTGAGGACTGCAGATGCTGGAGATCAGAGCTGAAAATGTGTTGCTGGAAAAGCGCAGCAGGTCAGGCAGCCTCCAAGGAGCAGGAGAATCGACCTTTCGGGCATGAGCCCTTCTTCAGGATTCCTGAAGAAGGGCTCACGCCCGAAACGTCGACTCTCCTGCTCCTTGGGTGCTGCCTGACCTGCTGCGCTTTTCCAGCAACACATTTTCAGCCTGGATCAAGTTGGGTCAGGATGAGAGAACTTTTAAATATGGGCGTCACTGGGCCATCATTTGCCACCCATCCCTCGTCGCCTCTTGAACTGAGTGGCTAACTAAATTGTATACAAACGCAGGAAAGAGTCACTTTGCTGAGGGTCTGGAGTCACATGAATGATTGGTCAGATAAAGTTAAAAATGACACAACACCAGGTTACAGTCCAACAGGTTTATTTGGAAGCACTAGCTTTCGGAGCGACGCTCCTTCACCAGGTGGGTGTGAAGGTTCTGAAAGCGAGTGTTTCCAAATAAACCTGTTGGATGATAACCTGGCGTTGCGTGGTTTTTAACTTTGTCCACCTCAGTCCAACACAGGCACCTCCAAACCAGGACCAAACAAAGCTTTCTCTCCCTAAAGGACATGTCCTTCCTGAAAGAGTAAGGTTTGGATAAGACTTGGGGTAAAATCACCGTATTGGGCACAGTCAGTGTGCACATGCAACGATGAATTTTTTTTCCCTGGAGAGATCTCTTTTTCGAGAATGTCACTAACAAAGTTGATCAAAGGGACTCCAGTATACTTGGATTTTCAGGAACCTTCGATACAAGGTTTGGATTGCTAAATTAAAGCATATAGGATAGAAACAGGGATTGCCAAATAGGCAGAAGACAGAATGTAGGAATAAAAGGGATCATTCTGATGTTGGCTGATGTGACTAGCAGGGGGACCGCACGTATCACCACACAGCATGGAAACGGACCCTTAACAATTATTAACTAAAAATCTGTCCATCTTCTCAAAATTTATTCACTGTCTACCACACTCTGCAGCACTGAATTCCACAGATGCACAAACAGCAGTAAGTCCTCCACGTCTCTGATTTAAATGTCAGTCCTTATCCAGTATGTTCCAGACTACCCCACACAGGGGAACATCCTCTCCATGTCTGTGTTGTCAATCCCCCCCACTGCCACTCTCGGTCACCACATGTAGCCATAACCGCCCTCCCTCCCACCCCCTTCCCCTTCCCATTTTAACGCTCCATCCTCCCCACTCCACCTGACATCTCCACTCTCCAGAGACGCCGTCCCACTCCCACAATCCCACACTCATCCTGCCAGAATTCCCAGCATGCCCACCCCCCCCCCCCCCCGCTCACCAAACCCTGCACAGACACACAAAATCAATTCCCTGGCCCCTCACACTCCCCTCACCCTTTAAGACACCCACTCCCCTCCCACACACACACCATTCACCCCCCCACCCACTCACCCTCACACACCCCTTATCTGCTCCCCTCACAGACCTCTCACCCCCTCACAACCCTCTCCACAATACACTCCTCCCTTCACTCACATAATCTTCCCACATCCCCTCACACTCTCCTTACCCCCTCACACACTCCCCATCCCTCACACACTCTCCTCCCCTCCCCTCACACACACCCACCCCTTTGCCCTCACACTCTCCCCAGCCCCTCACCCTTCATACACTCCTCACCCCCTCACCCTCACATACTCCCCTACCTTCCCTCACACACTCCTTCCACGTCCCCTCACACACTCCTCACCCCCTCACCCTCACACACCCCAACCCCTCGCCCTTATACACCTCATCCTCTTCACCCTTACACACTCTCCACCCCCACAAACTCCTCACCCCCTCACACATTCCCACCTCAATACACTCACACACATACACCTCATCCCCTCAGCCTCACACATTCCCCACCCCCTCACACACCCCCTACCCCCTCACACTCCCACTGCCTCACCCACGCATACCCCCACACCATCTCACACTCCCACCCCGCCCCCTCTCACAATCCCCACCCCCTCACCTGCGCACACCCCCCACCTCTCATACACTCCCCACGCCCTCACCCGCGCACATCCCTGCCCCCTTATACATTCCCCACCCCCTCACCAACGCACACACCCCCCCCAAACACTACCAACCCCCTCAGCCTCACACACTCCCCAACCCCTCACCCACACACACTCCACGCCCCTCCCACATCCCACCGCCTCACTGGCGCAAACAGCCCCACCCCCTCACACACCCCACCCCCTCAGTCTCTCACACACACACACACACACCCCGACCCTTAACACACCTCCACCGCCTCACCCGCCCACACTCCCCGCCCCCTCACACACTCCGAAAGCCTCACCCACGCACACCCCCGCCCTCACACACTCCCAAAGCCTCACCCACACACACCCCCGCCCCCCTCACACACTCCCAAAGCCTCACCCGCACACCCCCGCCCCCTCACACACTCCCGCCCCCTCACACACTCCCCAGCCCCTCACCCGCGCACACTCCCCACCCGCTCAGTCTCACACACTCCCCACCCCCTCACAACTCCCAGCACCTCACTCGCACACACCATCCGCGCCCTCACACACTCCCACCGCCTCACCCACACCCCACCCCCTCATCTTCATACACTCCCCACTCCCACACACTTCCACTACCTCACCTGCACACAGCCCCCCCACACACTGCCTCACACACTCCCCAGCCCCCCCACACCCTCACCCGCTCCTTAACCCCTCACTCTCGCACACACACCCCCCTCACAACCCAGGGAATGGGGAGCTGGGGTATGGGTTGGGGAGTAGGTGGTTGGGGAGTGGGAGTTTAGGGGGGTGGGGTGGAAGGATTAGGGTGGTAGGGAGTCGGGGCGAGGGGAGTAGGGAGTGTGGGAGCAGGGGAGCGAGGCATTGGGGGAGCGGGGTGGGGGTTGGGGGTGTGTAGTGACGTACCTACGAGCAGGGGTTTCCTACGGACGGCTGCGCCCACCGATGACGTTTTGTCGACGCCGAGACGCCGGGCCAGGACCCCCTCCTCCACTTCCTCCTCGTCCTCATCGTCAGCGGCGGTGGTGTTGGCGGGCTCTCGGTTCCGGGAGGTCACCGCGGCCGGCGTCTCCTCGCTGTCCGGGCCGAGCTCAGACAGCAGCGCCAACTCAGAGGGGTACTCAAAGGTGGTCTCCAGCTCACCGTCGTTAAAGGAGATGCTGAACTGCAACACAGAGGAGGGAAACACGGCCCGGGTGAGGAAGGTGCTCAGTTTCCAGAGGGGGGGTCTTCACACACAGAGACGATGCCCACCATAACCCTGTCTACCAACAGTTGGCCTGGCACCTCACAAGTTTGATATCTCACCCCCCTCCACTGACCAGTTACAGTGCCCCCACAGGCCATTTGGTCCATCGGGATCGCACCGACCCTCCAACGAGCATCCCACCCAGACCCAGACCCACCCCCCCCCCCACCCCTAGCCCACATTTAACTCAGGTTAACCCACCCAACCGACACATCCCTGGACACTAAGGGCTATTTTAGCACGGCCGATCCACCCTAACCCGCACACGGTGGCACAGTGGTTAGCAGTGCTGCCTCACAGCGCCAGAGACCTGGGTTCAATTCCTGCCTCAGGCGACTGACTGTGTGGAGTTTGCACGTTCTCCCCGTGTCTGCGTGGGTTTCCTCCGGGTGCTCTGGTTTCCTCCCATAGTCCAAAGATGTGCGGGTCAGGTGAATTGGCCCATGCTAAATTGCCCGTAGTGTTAGGTAAGGGGTAAATATACGGGTATGGGTGGGTTGCGCTTTGGCGGGTCGGTGTGGACTTGTTGGGCCAAAGGGCCTGTTTCCACACTGTAAGTAATCTAATCTAATCGTTGGAATGTGGGAGCAAACCGGAGCACCCAGAGGAAGCCCACAAAGACACGGAGGGAGAACATGCAAACTCCACATGAGACAGACACCCGCGGCTGGAAATCGAACCCAGGCCCCGGCGCCGTGAGGCAGTAGTGCTAACCACTGAGCCACTGTGCCCTGCGAGATCCCCGGAGCATTCCAACTTCGACTGGTGTCTGTGGCTCACTGGTTGCATACAACGCCTGCGGATCTCAATGGGGGGGGAGGGCTGGTTTCTGAAGCCGGTGCCTAATTTGCAGCATTCTCCCCCCTCCCCACTCTTTTAATGCGGCAGACTTCAGTTAATCACTCAGCATAGCTTCTGCTGCCAGTGAGGTGATCGCAGACAGGGAAAACCTGTCTGAATCTGGTCCAACAGGTTACACGGTCAGGAAAACTGCATGGATTAATGAGAGTCCCCATTTCACAAGGTCGTTGAGCCCTAGCCAACTATGAGGCCCCTCGAAACCGCTCCCCCATTCAGTAGGCACGCGGCTGATTCCTCACTTCCATTTTCCCGCCCTTTCCCCCCCAACCATTCCATCCTGCTCTTCAAGAATCTATCTATTTCAGCCTTAAATATACACAAGGCATCTGCCCCCACAGCTCTCTGAGGAAAGGAGTTCCAAATATTCCACCCTCAGATCAGAAACTCCTCATCTCAATCTTCAATTGGTTCTCTGAGATGATGCTCTCTGGTCCTCGAGTTTCCCAGAAGGGGTAATGTCCTCGCTGCATTTATCCTGACAAACCCCCCCCCCCCCACCTTAAGAATCCTATCTGTTTCATTGAGATCACCCCTCATTCTTCTAAGTTCCAGTGAGTCGAGTCCCAACTGTTAAATCTTCACTCATCAAACAATCCCTCCATACCAGGGATCATCCTTGTCAACCTTCTCGGAACTGCCCGGAATGAAACGATATGATTCCTTAAATAAGGGGACCAAACCATCACATTGGCCTTCCACATCCTGTCTGTTGTTGCTTGTTTTCCATCTGAACCACCTCTCACTTGCCTTATTTCCCTCTTTTCACACATCCTTCCATTCCCCTCTTTCTTCACCGATACAGCCAGCTCCCTCTCAAATACTCATTGACTTAATGGCGAGTTCCACACAACTCGCTACCCTCTTTGGGGTGAAGAGTCCCCTGCTGGATCTGTGACCGGCCGTCTTCTCTTGATGACCACCTAGAGCCAGAGAGATGTCCAGCACGGAAACAGACCCGTCGTTCCAACTCCTCTGTGCCAACCAGATATCCTAACCTAATCTAGTCCCATTTGCCAGCACTTGGTCCACGTCCCTTGAAAGCCTCCCTATTCATATGTCCCATCCAGATGCCATTGCACCACCACTTCCTGTGGCAGCTCATTCCATACTTCTTTGGGATTCCCCTGACGGTGGGATCACTTTCCCCAGGACCACCTTCGGAAACCTCAAAGCACTCTTCGAACACATCGTCTTCCCTTTCCTGAGGGAAAACAGACCCAGTCAGGTCGGTCTTTCCCGACAGTTGTGACCTCGCGATTCTGACCTCGTCCTTGTCCGTACCAGGAGCAGGAGTAGACCCTACAGCCCTTCTAGGACGCTTCACCGCTTGATAAGACCATTCCTGATCTGATTGCGTGCTTAATTCCTCTTCCTGCAAGTCCCCTGACTTCCCCCACCCCCCACCCCACCCCGTCCCCACTCCCTGTCAATCAAACATCTGTCCAATTCTGCCCTTAATATATTCAAGGCTTCTCTCTGGGGTAGAAAATTCCAAGTATTAATCCATCTCTGGAGGAAGTAACTCCTCTTCACATCAGTCTGATACGGCAGGGAGACCCCTTATATTTAAACTGTGGTCCCTAGTTCTCTATTCCTCCCCTGAACGGAAACGTCTTCTCTACCCTGCCGAGATTCCGCAGAATTGTACTGGTTTAATAAGATCACCCGTCTTCCTTCTGTCAATCTGTCCATCTTCCTTCCCACCTATCTGCTCCCCTCTGACCTATCACCTTCACCCCCACCTCCATCCACCTACTGCACTCTCAGCTACCTTCCCCCAGCCCCACCCTCCCATTTATCTCTCCGCCCCCGAGGCTCCTGATAGAAGGGCTTTTGTCCAAAACTTCGATTTCCCTGCTCCTCGGATGCTGCCTGACCTGCTGCGCTTTTCCAGCACCACACTCTTGACCTTAATAAAATCAACGGCTCCCCCCCCCCACAACCCATCCTTCTCAACTCCAATCAGCAATGAAGCCATCTACTCAACCTTCCATCACAAGTTACCCGAGCGAACCCTCTCTGAGCTGCTTCCAAAGCATCTCCCTCCTTTAGTCCGGTCACCTGAAACTGTAATAGGGACAGTGTGGTCCCACTGTGGCTCAGCACTTAAGGAAGACTGTAATGTTTGAACTTTTCAGTCTTATGAGGACGTGAGAACGAGGAGCAGGAGTCGGCGTTTGGCCCTTCAAACCTGCCCCGCCATTCAGAAAGATTATGGCTAATCTTTTTGTGGACTCATGGTGTTTTCACTATGTCCCTTAATTCCTTTATTTTTCAAAAAAAGTATTTACCTGAGCTTTAAAAGCCATTACAGAAGTAGATTAGATTAGATTCCCTACAGTATGGAAACAGACCCTCTGGCCCGACAAGTCCACAACGACCCTCCGAAGACTAACCCACCCAGACCCAGTCCCCTACCCTCTATTTACCCCTGACTAATGCTCCTAACACCATGGACAATTTAGCACGGCCAATTCACCTGACCCACACATCAACTACTTCCCTGGGAAAGACATTCCACAGATTAACAACCTTCTGGGTGAAGATGTTCCTTCTCAGTTTAGTTCTAAACCTGCTCCCTCTAACCTTGAGGCCGTGGCTTCTTGTACTTGTCTCACCTACCAGTGGAAACATCCTCTGTATTTTTATTTTATCAAGTCCCTTCACAATTATCTGTGTTTCTATAAGATCCCCCTTCATTCTTCTGAATTCCAATGAATATAATCCCAGTCTACTCAGTCTCTCCTTATAAGTCAACCCCCTCAACTCTGGAATCAACTTAGTGAACCCCCTCTGCATTTCATTTCTATTTAAAACTAAGGAGGTCTGCAGTGTGTAATTTCTAACCTTATTTTGCATGTTTTACACTACACTATAATTACTACAATGTTTAACTTTTAACTTCGTTCTTTCATTCTACCTGGTTACCTCTGCACCCTAGGCACAACAAACTACCCCCTCACCCCCTCCAGACCCACTGCTGACCTCTGGGGGTGGCGGGCATGGTGCCCCATACGCACCCCCCCCTCATTCCTCCCATATCTCCCGCACATGCCAACTGTCTCCACCCAACCCATTACCACCCCCACACTGAGCACAGCAACCATGTCAACCCCAACCCACCCAACCCAACCCAACCCAGGGAAAAGGAGGCTGTTGTGGTGGGGGGGGGGGTGATGGGGGTGGATAGGGGTGGTGGAGAATGGGGGACTCGCTCCCAAGGTGGGGGTAGAATGGGTGACTCGCTCCTATGGGAACGTGAGGGCAGAGAATGGAGGACTCGCTCCCATGGGAGATGGGGGGTGGAGAATGGGGACTCGCTCCCATGGCGGAGTTAGAATGTGGTACTCACTCCCATGGGGGGGGGGGTAGAATTGGGGACTCACTGCCATGGGAGATGGGGTGTGGAGAATGGGGGAGTCATTCCCACAGGAGTGGAGAATTGGGGACCCGCTCCCATGAGGGGTGGAGAGGGGATGGAATGGGGGACACGCTCCCTCAGGGATTAGGGGGAGGAAACAGGGGACTCACTCCAGTAGAGTACACACGACGATAAAATAAATCAAATCTCAATCAGAAAGTGCCGAATCCCCTCAATACCCGTTTGTAATGTGGTGAACTGGAACTGTGCACTGTGCTCAGTTCTGAGGAAGGGTCACTCGACCCGAAACGCTGTCTCTGATTTCTCTCCACACGTGCTGAGCTTTTCCAGCAATTTCTGTTTTCGGAACTGTGCACAATCATCTGCGAAGGGCCTGGTTTCACAGCTTTAAGGACAACATTTGTCTCCCAGACGGTGGTGGGAGTGGGAACTGAAGTGGGAAATCTCCCAGACATGGAAAAGTACTCAGATGAAGTGTCGTAACATTCAAGGCTATGGGCGGGAAATGGGACTAGCATCGGCAAAGACAGAAGGGGGCTGAAGGGCCTCTCCTCTGCATGTTTTAATGACACGGAGAGTGGGAGTGAGGCGAGGCGCATAAAATAGATTCAACCAGCATCTCGAGTGGTTTTTGTTTCAGTCAAATTGCTTTACTGACAGGAAGCGCGTTAACCAGAAGTCACAGAGGTGACAGGATTGACAGAAAACACACGGGCAGAGAGGGGGAATATGTTTTTGCTTTAAACGGCGGGACTGGATTGAGCTGGAGTGGCAGCAGGGCAAAGCAGACGGGACGGTGACCTGCAAACGACGGAGCCGCTGAGTTCCCGAGTCGTGCACTGAAGAGGGTCAGAGTTGCCCAGCACCCCTCAGGGCACCACGCATCGCATTGTGGTTAGCAAATTTGGAGCAGGGTGCACACAACCCAGGCAGCAAGATCTGGGGCACTGTCACCACAACGACGGCGCGCGCCGCGTGAAAAGTTATCAGAGAGAGACTCGAACACCCAGGCACGGAGAGGATTACGCTAGGTCAGACAGCCACAGTGCTTGGTCATAACGGAGGGTCTTTCAAGGAGGGTAAGGAGTTGGCAGGGGATGGTGGGACTCAGGGCGAGACGCAACCGATGAAGGCAGTGGCTGGGGTCAATTAAAATACTCAAGAGGCTGGAATGGGATGAATGTGGATCATCTTTGTAGGGCCGGTGGGGTTGGGTGATGATAGAAATGGTTCTGAGATGGGGAGAGGAGGCCCTTGCGAGGAGATTGGAAGCCAAGCCTGCACTGAAGTGGGTGAGGATTGCCTCGTCAGCATCCCGTCATCCCCGGCGTGGGTGGTGGGGGGCGGTTTGGAACAGTCAGCACAAAGGAGATGCCCCCTTAAGTCCAACAGGGGGGGAACGCCAACAGAACGGATTGCGTTGCAAGACCCCCCCCCCCCAGCAGGAGGAAAAATAAACGGCCTTCCTAATTTCCAGCTCCTGAAATGGCAAATCTCAGCTGTCTAACCTCAGCTTCACCCTGCCCTGTGCCTCACAGTGCCCTGTTCCTGCTCGCTCCAATTTACTCCGAATCACAAGGAGGTGGCCACTCAGCCCACGCCAACGCTCCCTCCCCTTAGGAAAAGCAATCCGAAAATCCCACTCCCTTCCCCGAAGAAGACACAAAAGCTTGAACTCTCTGTTTCTTCTCTCTCTCCACAAATGCTGACGTTCTGGGGGTTTTTTTTGTTACCGTTGACGTTCCACTGCCCTTTCCCAACAGCTCTGCACCTTTCTCCTTCACATCAAGTACTTAGGCGTTTCCCTTTCCGTTGGTGGTGGTGGTGGTGGGGTGGGGCTGTGAACCTACTCTGTACTTGAAGTGCCAATGCATGGAGTCCTACAGTATGGAAACAGGCCCTTCGGCCCAACCAGTCCATGCCCACCATAATCCCAAACTAAATTAGTCCCACCTCCCTGCTCTCCAAACCTTTCCAATCCAATGTCCACCACTTTTTCTGGACATTCATTCCACTCTCTGCATTCAAAAAAAAACTGACCCTTATGTCTTTTCTAAATCTCTCTCCTCCCACCTTAAAAATATAACCCCTAGTCTTGAAGATCCCCACCCTGGGGGACATCTGACATTTACCCTATCAAAACCCCTCGTGATTTTATAAGGCCACCCTTCACCATCAAAGTTTGTGAGAAGATTTGTAGCTCGGGTGCTCGTTGGTGTGGTTCTGTTCGCCGAGCTGGGAGTTTTTCTTGCAAACGTTTCGTCCCCTTTCTAAGCGGCAGATTCAAGCCACTATAAATGCCGGAGGAATCAGCACAGAAGCGCTTCACAGGAGGCTCCCAAGCGCTGAAGATGTCACCTAGAAAGGGGACGAAACGTTTGCAAGAAAAACTCCCAGCTCGGCGAACAGAACCACACCAACCCTTCACCCTCTTACACTCCAAAAGTCCCAGTATAACCAGTCTCTCCAAACCCTCTTTTGAACTCTTTCAACTTAATAATACCCTTCTCGTAACAGGGCAGCCTAAGCTGTACACAGTAATCCAGGAGAGGCCTCACCACCACTCAGTACAACATGACATCGCAACTCTTACAGTTAAAGGTCTCAGCAAGTTCCAAGGCTTAATCGGCTATGGATCAAGTACAGGTAAATGAGAGGAGGGCAGTTTGGTTAGAATCACAGAGATGTAAAGCATGGAAACAGACCCTTCGGTCCAACCTGTCCATGCCGCCCAGATATCCCAACCCAATCTAGTCCTACCTGCCAGCACCCGGCCCATATCCCTCCAAACCCTTCCTATTCATATACCCATCCAAATGCCTGTCAAATGTTGTAATTGTACCAGCCTCCACCACATCCTCTGGCAGTTCATTCCATACATGTACCACTCTCTGCATGAAAAAGTTGCCCCTTAGGTCTCTTTTATATCTTTCCCCTCTCACCCTAAACATATGCCCTCTAATTCTGGACTCCCCCATCCCAAGGAAAAGACTTTGTCTATTTACCCTATCCATGCCCCGCATAATTTTGTAAATGTCTCTAAGGTCACCCCTCAGCCTCCGACGCTCCAGGGAAAACAGCCCCAGCCTGCTCAGCCTCTCCCTATAGCTCAGATCCTCCAACCCTGGCAACATCCTTGTAAATCGTTTTTGAACCCTTTCAAGTTTCACAAGGTCTTTCCGATGGGAAGGAGACCAGAATTGCATGCAATATTCCAACAGTGGCCTAACCAATGTCCTGTACAGCCACAACATGACCTCCCAACTCCTGTACTCAATACTCTGACCAATAAAGGAAAGCATTCCAAACGCCTTCTTCACTATCCTATCTACCTGCGACTCCACTTTCAAGGAGCTATGAACCTGCACTCCAAGGTCTCTTTGTTCAGCAACACTCCCTAGGACCTTACCATTAAATGTATAAGTCCTGCTAAGATTTGCTTTCCCAAAATGCAGCACCTCGCATTTATCTGAATTAAACTCCATCTGCCATTTCTCAGCCCATTGACCCACCTGGTCAAGATCCTGTTGTAATCTGAGGTAACCCTCTTCGATGTCCAATACACCTCCAATTTTGGTGTCATCTGCAAACTTACTAACTGTACCTCTTCTGCTCACATCCAAATCATTTATGTGGATGACAAAAAGTAGAGGACCCAGCACCGATCCTTGTGGTACTCCACTGGCCACAGGCCTCCAGTCTGAAAAACAACCCTCCACCACCACCCTCTGTCTTCTACCTTTGAGCCAGTTCTGTATCCAAATGGCTAGTTCTCCCTGTATTCCATGAGATCTAACATTGTTAATCAGTCTCCTATGGGGAACCTTGTTGAACGCCTTACTGAAGTCCATGTAGATCACATCTACTGCTCTGCCCTCATCAATCTTCTTTGTTACTTCTTCAAAAAACTCAATCAAGTTTGTGAGACATGATTTCCCATGCACAAAGCCATGTTGTCTATCCCGAATCAGTCCTTGCCTTTCCAAATATATGTACATTCTGTCCCTCAGGATTCCTTCCAACAACTTGCCCACCACCAAGGTCAGGATCACCGGTCTATAGTTCCCTGGCTTGTCTTTACCGCCCTTCTTAAACAGTGGCACCACGTTTGCCAACCTCTAGTCTTCCGGCACCTCACCTCTGACTATAGATGATACAAACATCTCAGTAAGAGGCCCAGCATTCACTTCTCTAGCTTCCCACAGAGTTCTGGGGAACACCTGATCAGGTCCTGGGGATTTATCCACCTTTACCCGTTTCAAGACAGCCAGCACTTTCTCCTCTGTATGGCAAGATGTTGAGCGTAGACATGATAAGAAAAAGGCCTGATTCTGTGCTGCACGAGTCTGTTCCGGTCTGCACCAGCAACCCCCAATCACTCTTCAATGTCCCCTTTACTCGGAAAACAACCACAGCTGGCCCGGTCAACTCACAAACTTTCAAAGGAAATCCCCTTCCTCCAGTCACTTCCTGCTTTCCTGTCTGGGGACCCGGGGCGAGTGCAGTGAGTCACTTGGAGCACTGTCTTCCTTCCGAATTGGGATGGCAATCCAGAAGGAGGGAGTTGGGCTGAGGCCGGGGGTTGTCACTGGGGCGGGGGGGGGGGGGGGGGAGGAAGAGTGATCGCAGGAGGTGGAGCACGCAAGGGACACTTTGCTCGTCAAGGGAGGGGGAGTTTGTTACTGCACTGAGCTACAACTAACCACTCACATCAACACTCACGACAGGTTGTGGGTTGGAAGCCTTGGTTGGGAGGTGGGTGGGTGGGGGGTGGGGAGGAAGTTTGTCTACCTGTGAGATCGAGTTCCTAGCTGCAATGTTGTAGGCTTGACACGCTCTCTAAGTTGAGGGATACAGTAAACTTAAGGCATTGGGAACAGAATCACTGTCTCAATTAATTCTCCACTCAGGGGCTGTTTTACAAACCAAGCCACTTCACTGACTGTGTTGTACGCGATGAAGTGCTTTGGACTGCGTGGTTCTGCCATATTTGAACTATTACTTCCTGCCTCTTTAACAAATGTTTTATAGAATCCCTACAGTGTGGAAACAGGCCCTTCGGCCCAACAAGTCCAATCCAACCCTCCGAAGAATAACCTATCCAGACCCATTCTCCTACCCTATTACTCCACATTCCCCCCTGACTAATGCATGTAGCCTGCATATCCCTGGACACTAGAGTCAACTTAACCTGACCAATTCACCCTGACCCGCACATAGAACATAGAAAAATACAGCGCAGTACTGTGCTACATCTTTGGACTGTGGGAGGAAACCAGAGCACCCGGAGGAAACCCACACAGACACGGGGAGAATGTGCAAACTCAACACAGGCAGTCGCCCGAGGTTGGAATCGAACCCGGGTCCCTGGCGCCGTGAGGCAGCAGTAAAACGATGAAAGAAACAATGCCGTTTCAAGGAAGGCCGGGGTCTTGTCCCGGCTGACGTTCAGGAACCCTTTTGAAACGGGTTCAGTTTTGGCACCGCTTTCTGGGACGGGCGTGGGCTGGTGCTGTGAGAGGCGCTACAGAAATGCAAATGCTCTCCCACTCTCACTCTGTTTCATTTCCTTTAGCGAGAGGGCAAGATGACACTTGTTTTAGCACAAACACTGCTGTGTAAACTGCCTGAGGAATCCCAATCACTCGGTGATCGTGTGGAAGGGAGGGTGAAGGGGTCAATAGGTAGTCACAAGCACTCCACAGAGAGAGAGAGAGAGAGAGAAATTCAGCCTCTCTATTCTGCTGCTCTATTCCACTGATAAATAACTGATAACTCTGTTTACCTACTGGAACATAAATGATAATGCTGTTTACCTCAGCTAATCTTCTAATTTGTTTGCTCAAATCAAAATTTATTGATCCACGCCAATTGATGTTCAGCAACCGCAGATTTTCTTTGGGGGGGGGGGGCTGTGGAGGGAGGGAAGAGAGAGTTTCATATTTCCACACTGCCATGGGTGTGAAAAATACCAACTTGATTTTGATTTGGAGATGCCGGGGTTGGACTGGGGTGTACAAAGTTAAAAATCACCCGATGAAGGAGTGGCGCTCCGAAAGCCGGTGTGCTTCCAATTAAACCTGTTGGACTACAACCTAGAGTCGGGCGATTTTTAACATTGCACCACCAGACTTTGCTGAGGAACTATTCCCAACCCCTTGTCTTTAATTCTCTCCCCACTCCTGCTGCTGGTGGAAACGCGTTCTCGCTGCCTGACTTGATTCACTTCCATGAGGTCGGTATCAGGCCCAAGATTTTAACAACCTGACTTGGTCCTCTGTGTGTTCATTGTGACCTGACCTAACGTTGCTGAGAAGACTCTATACCCCTGCTCGTGTCACTCCCAGGACCCAACTGCCGCATCACTTTTAATTCCAAGATGCAACCATCCCCAATCTTGCAGCACTTGGTACAAAGTCCTCATGCGTGCCTCAGCATTTGGTTCTGGTCTCTCCCCCGCTGTCCATTGCTCCAATTTTCCACAGTCATCGAATCATAAGAAACCCAACAGTGCGGAAGCAGGCCATTTAGCCCATCGAGTCCACACCGACCCTCTGAAGAGAATCCCACCATCTCTGTAACCCTGCATTTCCCCACCTTGCCTGCACATCCATGGCCAATCCACCCGAGCCTGGGCATCGTTGGACTGCAGGAGGAAACCCTCCCACACACAGACACGAGGGGAATGTACAAGCTCCACACTGACCCTCCAGAGGGTGGACTCGAACCTGGGTCCCTGGCAGTGTCAGGCAGCAATGCTAACCACGGAGCCACCATGCCGCCCCCAATCTGCCAGCACTTCTCTTCCCATGGTTCCTTCTCTTCCCTTCATCCCCACCAAATCTGTCACGGCTCATTCAGCAGCTGGTTCCCTGCTCTCTGGAGCACCACAAAGTCTCTATCAAGCCACATGCCATCCTAAAACCATAAAACACAGGAGCAGAATTAGCCCATTCAGTCCCTCAAGTCCACTGATACATTTTCTCAACCCCATTTTCCTTCCCTGTAACCCTTTATCTCCTGACTAATGAAGGAAGGGCTTATGCCCGAAACGTCGAATCTCCTGTTCCTTGGATGCTGCCTGACCTGCTGCGCTTTTCCAGCAACACATTTTCGGCTCAGTAAGGAAGAACCTACCTCTCTGTCTTAAAGACATTCAAGACTTGGCCTCTATAGCCTTCTGCCATATTGAGTTCCACAGATTCACCACCCACTAGCTGAAGAAGTTCCTCCTCATCTCTGTTCGAAGGTTTAACACTTCAGTCTGAGCCTGTGCCTTTCAACCCTAGTCTCTTACTGGTCCCCCTGTCTTACTATCCACAAGGACTCTATCCAGGCCTTTCAGTATCCCCCGACATCCTTTTAAATTCCATTGAGTACGGTAACATTCCTCAAATGACAAGGCCTTCATGCCTGGAAACATTCTTGTAAACCTCCTTGGACCCCCTCCAATGTCAGTACATTCTTCTTTAGAATAGGGGGTCCAAAACCACTCACAATACTCCAAATGTGGTCTGACCAGCACCTTATACTGTCTCAGCAGTACACCTCTGCTTTTGTATTGGGACCCTCTTGAAACAAATGCCAATATTGCCTTTGCCATCCTAACCTCTTGTTGAACCTGCCAAGTTATTCCTACAAGAGTCCTGAGCTAGGACTCCCAAATTCCATTGTGTTTCAGATTTCCAAAACTTTTCCTGTTTAGAAAATAGCCCAAGCCTCTCTTTTTTATTAAAAAAAAATGAATCCTTAACAGTATGGAAAAAAGCCATTCAGCCTAGTGAGTCCACAACCCTCTGAAGAGCATCCCACCCAGACCCAACCCATCTCTGGACTGCCCATGGCTAACCCACCCAGCCTGCACATCCCTGGACTCTGTGGGGCAATTCAGCATGGGCCAATCTACCTGACCTGCACATCTTTGGGCTGTGGGAGGAAACCAGAGCATCCGAAGGAAACCCACGCAGACACAGGGAGAATGTGCAAACTCCACACAGACAGTCGCCACAAGGCTGGAATCAAACCCAGGTCCTTGGTGCTGTGAGGCAGCAGTGCCAGCCAATGTGCCACCCCTATGCTTCCTACCAAACAGCAAAACCTCGCCCTTTCCCCAATCTGCCACTTTTTGTGCCCAATCTCCCACCCAGTCCAAGTCCTTCTGCAGCCTCCCCACTTCATCAACACTACTGGACATAGACCACCATATCCACTGAACATTCACTTGTCACTGGGTGACAAACTCAGAATCCCCTCCCTAACAGCGCTGCGGGTCTCCCTGCATCTCACAAAGACTGCAGCAGATCAAGAAGTGCTCACCACTACCCTGTCCAGGGACATTTGGGAATGGGCACTAAATGCTGTCCAAGCCAGCGACAGCCAATGCCACATGGGAATTAAACCTTGTCCTCTAACTACTGAACTCAGCACCGCCCTCCTAACCTGCAATTTTCTTCCTGACCTCTCCGCCCCACCCCACTCCGGCCTATCACCCTCACCTTGACCTCCTTCCACCTATCACATCTCCATCGCCCCTCCGCCAAGTCCCTCCTCCCTACCTTTTATCTTAGCCTGCCTGGCACACTCTCCTCATTCCTGATGAAGGGCTTATGCCCGAAACGTCGAATTTCCTGTTCCTTGGATGCTGCCTAACCTGCTGCGCTTTTCCAGGAACACATTTTCAGCTCTAACTACTTCCCTCTGGTAAAGTGATTTCAAGGATGTGGCCAGGTTTGGAAGGTTTGAGCTACAGGGTGAGGCCGGACAGGTTGGGGCTGTTTTTTCCTGGAGTGTTGGAAACTGAAGAGTGACTTTGGAGAGGTTTATAAAATCACGAGGGGCATGAATAGGGTGAATAGTCAAGGTCTTTTTCCTGGGGTAAGGACAGTTGAAAACTGGAGGGTGTAGGTTTAAGGTGAGATTTGAAAGGGCTTCGGGGGCACTATTTTCACACAGAGGGTGGTGCGAAGTACACTTACTGACCACAGTCACGACAGTCCAAGCTAGCAGGGGAAATGGTGGAGGATGGAGAGCACTTGAAAGGTATCTGAATGGGGACATGAATAGGAAGGGTTTGAGAGAGATATGGGCCAATTGCTGGCAAGTGGGACTAGATGAGTTTAGGATATCCAGCCGATAAGGATGAGTTGAACCGAAGGGTCTGTTTTTGTGCTGCACGTCTCCATGATTCTAAACGGGATCAGATTTATTTAGGATATTTGGTCAGCATGGATCGAAGGGTTTCTTTCTGTGCTGTACATCTCTCTCTGGCGACTGTCTGACCCAACCGCCAACCTTCCCCCGAGGTCCTGTGTTTCTGTTTCCCTTCACATCTCTCACTAACGAAAATCTACAAGCACAGATTACTGTTGACTGCGGCGAGAACAATTCATTGTCGGGTCTGTACGATATGGGTCGGCCAACATTAGTCATTTGCAGACTGGAGTGCAAACACAGATCATTGCACTTCCTAGTCAAGTCTGTAGACAACGTCATAAACAATAATGCGCCGTGCACACAGGAATTGTGGTCAGATTGCAAGAAACATGCCACGAAAGTAGCTAGTTCTTTCTATTTCCTCCCCCCCTCCTCACAGCGGAGAGTGTTATTTTGGGTTTACTGCACTGATGAGTTGCAAACACACAACAAAAAGCAGTGTCCCACTGTGAATCTTTAAGTGAAGTGTATGGATCTACAACAAATGGAAGTATGCCAAAGAATTCAGCAGTGCATAACTATCTGATTACAACAGACACATGAACCCAGCCCAGCGGTAGAGACTAGCCAGCTGTTCACAGGGGAATGAGGGCTAAGAATGGTCGAACCACATTCATTTCATTCGCTGAGAGACAGCGTGGCCAAGAAGGTGGGGGGAAGAGAAAGAAGAGAAAAGCAGCAGAGAGGAAATGTTGGAAGGCATCAGACAGAGCTCAAGGGAAACCGCATAAACTTGCATCGACGTAGCAACTTTCACATCCTCAGAGATTCCAGAAGCGAATCATAGCCAATCATCATAATCCCTTTTGAAGTACACTTACTGACCACAGTCACGACAGTCCAAAGATAATCCCCACAAAGGGAGGGTAAGAAGTGAATTGAGTTAGAGATAGGCAGAAGGAGAGGGGAAGAGGGGGAAAAGAAGAAGGGAAGGATAGCAAGATACGAGAGAGTAGTGCACAGAGATACAAATGCACACACATGTATTCACTCTACACATTCACACACACACACAGACACAAATTCACTCTTACACATTCACATAAATACACATATTCACAATCACACACACATTCACTCACACGGAACACAATTATATCGATTCTTTCACACACACATATTCACTCTTATACACACACAAGGACATAAATACATTCACTCTTACTCACACACATATAGACCAGGTACACAAGCAAATTCACTGTCCCACAAACACACTCACTTGCATGCACACACCAACACAGGACAAACAGAGGAAGGAGAAAGGAAGAGAAAGACAGTTTTGCAACTAATGGAATGGTGATGATGGGAATGGTTCTCTCTGCACTGGCAGATTGACCTTTTGGGGTCTTTACAGCTTAAACTCTTGATGATCGTCCCCCTCACACTAACCCCACCTCACCCACCTCCAGTGCCCACCTTCCAGGTGTGCCCCATTGCCCGATTCGCTGAGCATGCCTCTTACCTTCCCCCGACTGATGCCAGACTTGACCAGGCACGACCTCTGCAGGGTCAGGTAGCCACCGATCACCTGGATTTCCTCTGCCGTCGGATACCGTTTCTTTGCCGGAGTAGCTGGCGAGACTGCGGGCGGTGTCCCCGAGGTGCCATTCTCTGTCATCGTGGCGTTGCCAGAGGGTGGGGTCTTGCTGGTCGCCATCTTGCGGGGATTGATGGTGATGGTCCTGCCCGACTTGCGCTGGGGGGCAGGGGAGAAGGTGGGTCGCAGCCTCCCCTCGCCATCCTCCGTTACCGCCCCAGCGGCATGCCTGGAGGGCGTGGGTGACCAGGTACCCTTCAGGCCCAGCCCTCCATCGGTAGTGCCCTCCGTATCCCGGGCGCCCCCTCCCCCTCCCCTTCCGCGGCTGGCTAGGACGGTGAAGGCCGGAAGCCTCACTTCCCGGGGGCCGGCAGTGGGAGGCTGGGGCCCGCTCATGTCGATGCTGGGCTCCCCCTGAGTGACGTCTGGCTCCGGCCCGGGATCGGGGACGGCGGGCTTCTCAGGGCCTGGCACAGGCTGCCCGCCTGAGGGGCCAGCCTCCCCGGTGTATCTCCGGTCTGTCGCCGCGGCAGAAGTGATGGCAGGAAGGCAGGAAGCAGCAGCAGCAGCAGGGGCCTGCTCTGCACAGGAAGAGGAAGCCGCACTGACAGGCTGCTGCGGCCTGGGAGAGCTGAGAGCGCTGACGTTTTCAGGGGAGGTGGGGGAGGAGAGGAGGAGTGGAGCGGAGGCCTCCAACTGAGGCTGCTGCGGCTGCTCGGAGGGCACGGCCTCCCCATCGGCCAGAGCCTGGGCCTCCCCGGGTTCGGCCTTGATGTCCCCCGCTGGGCCGGAGCCTGCGTTTGGATCCAGCCTCCTGCTGTCCCCAGAAACAGGCCCAGGTTGCCCCCCTTCTCCCCTTCCTCCTCCACCCTCCTCAACTAGCCCCCGGGACCGCAGCCTAGTGACTTGGGCCTCTGCGCTGATAGGGTAGGCCCGGCCCGGGGTCTCTGTTGCCGACCGAGCCTCGAAGCGGCTGCGGAAAGCAGAAACCGTGCGCGGAGGGGACGGGGGCGAGCGGGACTGAGGCCTGCGCCCCCGACCCGGGGCGTGAGCGCACCCTGGTGGGACGGAGGAAGAGGCGGCCCCGGAGCGGCCCCGGCGTTCCAGGATGTTCTCCGTGCTGCGGGAGCGGGAGGGCCTCGCCGGGGCCTCCACCCCTTCCCCGCTCCCGCCCTCCGCCACCCTAGGGCGCCCCCGCTGGCCGAATCTGCTCAGCAGCCGGGTAACCCTCCCCCGGCCTGGACCCTCCGCTCCCACCTCCGCCTGGCACCTCCCAAAGCAGTTCAGATCCTCGGCGCTCCTGCTCAAAGGGGACCGGAGGTCAGGCTGACACGCGTCACCGTTCACACTCGGCGGCTTCCCCTTGGTGCCCGGGAGCCCGGGCCTGGACTCGATGATGGTCATGTCGTCCCCCAGTATAACAGTCACCCCGGGGGCCTGGCTGGACAGCTCAGTCCCTGGGACTCCCAGAGGGGCCTGCTCCAGCTCCAAACCGCTCTTCCTCTGCTTCTCCCGCTGGATGAAGTGGTTCTGACGCAGGGGCCCAATGTTCTCCCACACCACCACGCTGTCCGTCGCTACGGTGACGCAGGCCTCAGGCTCCGTCCCGTCTGTCCCGATCTTGGCCGTGCAGCCTGTCGGGCTAGGCCCAGCCTGTCCCTCGGCTGGGATTTCCGACGGCGAGGACCCAGGCCACAGCCTGGCCCGTCTCCTCTCGATGATCTCCCTCTTCCAGGCCGGAATTCTGGCCAGTCTCTCCTGCTCTTCCTTCTCCCTGCGCCTCCCCTCTTCCTCATCCCTCCGCTTCCTCTCCAGCAGCTGAACCTTCCACTGAGGCGGGGACGTCATAGCGGACTTTCAGTACCCTCCACCCACCCCCCCCGGTGGATCGTCAAGGGGACAAACTCTCCACCGCCCAGCCCTGGCACCTAAACCCCTGCTGCACCTACCAGCTTCACCCCCAGGTCAACCTGTCTCACGGGGAAATCAATGGGGCCTCAAAGGTGGTGACTTACAGGCATCACCATGCAGGACAGAACCAGACCCGGGTCTTTGGCTAAACGCCGAATCTTTCACCCTGACACATTATGGACACTCGAACCCTCACACTCAATACCCCACACTTGGACCCTGACAAATCGACTCTCACTCTCACACACTCACTCTCTGAACCTCACTCACTCTCAGACACTCATCTCCCTGGACTCACCCACTGATTCCCACCGTCAGGTATTCACAGAGAACACGCACGCACTTCGTGAAATCGCTCAGGTTCCCATCTGTCCTGGGATAAATCTCTCTGGGTGGGTGGGGGGAAATCCTCCTGTCTGTCCTGGGATAAATCTGTCTCCCCCCTCTTTGACAGGGAGTCTCCACAGTCTGTCCTGGGATAAATCTCTGTGCCCTGGAATAAGTCTTCCTCTCTTGGGATAAATCTCTCTGGGTAGGGGGGGAATCCTCCTGTCTGTCCTGGGATAAATCTCTCTGGGTGGGGAAATCCTCCTGTCTATCCTGGGATAACTCTCTCTGCCCTGGAATAAATCTTCCTCTCCCGGGATAAATCTCTCTGGGTGGGTGGGGAAACCCTCCTGTCTGTCCCGGGATAAATCTCTCTCCCCCCCCTCTCTGACAGGGAGTCTCCACAGTCTGTCCTGGGATAAATCTCTCTCTGGGTGGGTGGGGAAATCCTCCTGTCTGTCCCGGGATAAATCTCTCTCTCCCAGTCACCCTTCCACCCGGGTTACAAATCTCTGCCGCTGAGTGGGGGGGGGGAAACAGCCTCCCGGGTCTGTCCCTACCTCAGTCCCGGGATAAATCCCTGACTCCGCGCTGCCATGAGGCTGGATTCCAGGCTGGGGCTGGGGCTGAGTCAAGGCGATGGTCGTCTCTCCCGGGTCAGAGGCTCCGCTGTCCCGGGACAAGGGTGCCGCCCGCCTCCCGGACAAAAGGCAGCGGCTGCCGGAGGGTGACTGCGGCCGCCCGCTGGAGTGGGGGCAAAGCTGTCCCGATCCCCCCCCCCC